>NC_142381.1:20384250-20544250 GCF_059441005.1 Hippichthys cyanospilos
GAGTCTGGTGTTGACCTGTTGATTGGGACCATTGCTTCCAATCTATTGGAATCTTAGGAGGTTATTAACAGATACAGGAATGGCCCATATGCAACTAGGATGGTGCGAGGATGGGTGGTTAATGGAAGCAGTGTTGATGGTGAACAGGAGTTGCCCTCTGTTACAATGAGCAGAATTTCTGTATCCAAATTGGAGCAGAAGTCTTCCCAAAAAAGTGACCTTGAAGCCAAGATAAATCCTCCGACACAAGAAGCAGCCCTCTGTCACAATACTGAAAGAGAAGTTGAGGCTCAATGAAAATACAGAACTGTAAGAGCTGGAAAAAGAACAAACCCTGGTCAGGAGCATTCCTGTAGTGGCTCAAGGAAGACACTAGGAGGCAATGCCAAAAAAGCACCAGGCTCTGCAGCTGAAGAAGAACATGCTGAAAGCCAACCTGAAAAAGATGCTGAAGGCTACCCAAAACCTGCTGAAGGACCTGTATATAAAGTCCCTCAATGGGAAGATGGTGTGCTGAGATGTTACACCTCCAAATTATTTTGATATCTCCAGAGAAGGAAGAGAATGTGGATGTCGATATTAATGTTGAGATATGAGATAGAGCTGTTGACGCAGGAAAGTGTGAGCCGGGACCTTGGCCCAGCTGTCGGTGGCACGCGGCTGGCTCTTTTGTTGTGTCTTGTAATCTGCAATGCTTTGCTGAATAAAAAGCCAGGGGGGGGCGGCTGGGCAAATTGAAGTAGTGTTGGAGATTGCATGAGTTCATTCGTCCAAGCTTTTTCCCTATTCCATGGTATAGAAGTCTATCTTGGCTGGTCTGAGTTACTCTTTTTGCTGCTTAGTAGCTAGGCTTGTCCGAGTCTTCTTTTAGAGATTTCTCTGACACATGTTAAATGAAGTCATTAATACAGCAATCAGTAGTACTCAGTTGAGTAAAGCACGTGTACCAATCAATCATGTATTAGCAATTATATTGATCAGATATTCTTAATTGTTGAGATGTTTTATTATTGTTGTTGATTCACATAGTGCTTATACATTTGACACCTTTTTATTAGATATTAGGGTAGCAACATGTCCCACACATGTCAGGTGCGTTCCGGGTCATGTTAGTGATAATGGTTGTTGAAGTCTTTTCAGGGCCCTGTCAAACAGCATTCAGGGCCCAGGGTCACCTGAAGGCTCCCCTGGAAAGAAGAAGTTGGTTGAGGAAGTGTTGTGGACCTGAGCGTTCGACTTACTGGAACATGTTGCTGCATACCGCATTGTGCCACTCACACACAGGAGCGCACTCAGCTTTCACAAATGTTGTATTACATGATTCTGGGTTCCGGCCGCACATATTGCTCCCCCATGCATTTCTTCCCCTTAGGACCTTCATGTAACCTAGGGATCTCTAAGATACTAAAACTAGGGGGAACGGGTAAGTGCCTCAGAGCGTGGCAGTACTGCAGCCTTTGTGGTCCTGTCTCGTTCTCCTCATGCATGAGCAGATACGTGCCTTCTCTTTCTTGTTTTAGTTATTGGGTTTGGCGAGTATTAGCTCAGTGAACCTAACAAATGACAAATAAAGGACTTGACTATCAAAGGGAAGAAGGAGCTGTACACCACTAAAAATGAAATTATAAACTTCAGAGAGGAAATGGCATCTCTAACAGCAAAGCAAGAGAAAGGGAGCTATTCTATGGACATTATTCATGATGTTGACCGCTACAAAACCTACCAATTGATTACAACAAACAGACCAACTGGATAATGAGAAAAGAAGGTGACAGCAGTGGATAGACAGATCTCTGACCGAACCAAACACCTCAACAGAGCTTTCACATACGTCAATTTGATCAGCAGTGAGAAAGAGGACTTATTGACTGCTTTGGAGACTTCCAGGAAGACAGTGAAGCAGACTAAAATAGCCCTGTTGAAAAATTGTGTTTAGTTCATGAAACATTGCATGTTTGGCCCTTATTTTTTATTTGTTTAAATTGTTAGGCCAACCTTAACAATTAGGGGTCAGTGTATAAGGGCTAATGCAACATCTCACATGTTTCCTTGGGATGGTGCTGTGGCTTATATAAGCGGCAGGCTCATAGGTCAGGTGAAGGAGAATTGACCAGAAAGGGCAAATGGTTTTAACCGCAGGTATGGTAGGGATTCAAACACTGTGTGGGAAATTTGTGTCTGGACCGCAGGTATGGTAGAAATTCTAATTTGTTTGTCTGGACAGTATTCACTTATTTGTTTTTCTATATGTGGATACCGATGACATATTTATTTCTGGTGTTAATAAATCCACTCACACAAAACAAAGTGCAGCTGTCAAGAAGTCATTTTTTTGATTTACACTACATTGTGGAACAAGAAAGGCGTGTCAGCCGGGTCCATTTATAAGTTCAATCCTCAAGAGCACAGTATAGGACGGAGGCTCTTACACTATATGTACGGTATATGTGTAATTTTATATTTAAAGTCCCTTCTCAAATGACATTTCAACAATATTACATAAGTAAATCCAGGAGTGGTGTGTTTTTGCTTCAACAGGGTAAATAACGTCCAATTAGTTGTATCCATCTGTTGCTGCTTCTTTCTCTTAACAAGCAGACTGGGTAGGCTTTGAGTTTGACCGCCCTCTCTAATTTGAACAACTAAAACCAAGCCAATAAAGACTGTTTTTTAGTGATCGGTTATACAGTCCTATTGCTTGAGAAGTGAGCAGTTCACTTTCTTTTCGTAAGCTCCGTGTGCTAATATTGCCCTTCATTAACATATGCTAACAACTAAAGCATTTAAGAAATTTTAGGTGCTCAAACAACATCAACCATTTGGCCGAGACAACAAAGGGAGTCACGTGTTAAGACAGTTGTCTGTTCAAGGGGCACGTCAAAGTACTGTTATGGTATGCCAGATCCATTTTGCAATGATTGCATACAATGCTACTTCATTTTTAGAATTTAAGCATTGGCTGTTACGGCCACTTTCGGCTGTTTTGCCTGTTTAGACTATCGGCCAAAAGCGGCTGCTGTTCCCAGTAAAGGGTTAAAAGGAATGATCCCAATCTTCTGATTTCATGCAAGAAAGGTCTGGTTAGAAAAACAATGTCCAAAACATTGCTCCAGTAGTGCTTTGAGGTGGATACAATATTTTTACTCTACCTATTTTTAAAGTCAACTTACCCAATTAGTAAACTTTTTCTTTAACCCTAATCTAGATACACACAAGCAGGCCTACAAAACATTAGTCGGAGAATGACGAGGAGAAAAAGCAGTATGTTACCGCTGCATGTCTCTCTGTACATCTCTCCTCATCTCGTCATCCTCAACCTGGCTACCCCAGTCAGCTCGCCAAGCAGAGCAAGATACCTGGCCTCTGCCTTCTGGAGTGGTAAAACTGGAAAAGAAAAACAACGGGAATTTTAACACCTAATAACCAGAGTCAACATTATAAAGTACTCTGGCAAAGTGTGGACGTGCTCAGTGAAGGTAGGCATTATGTCAGCAATAGTTTGATTTGTAGACTTGATTTGTTGCCCGGGTCTGCTGAGAAAACAGCCACATCAACAATCCACCATGTTATGTTGTGAGCAAGAAAGGGAGGCTATACTGTAGTGCACTAACTTGGGCTGGGTGATTTTGTCTAAAAATCTCAGATTGTTTTCCACAACAATAAACAGTCATTCAAAAATCAATTGGGGTGATCTGCAGGCACTTGATCCTCGTTTGAGCAGATCCATGTGTTTGGGCCAGATGAGACATAAGTTAAAAAATGTACTTTGCAAAAAGCAATGCAAAACAGCTTATTTTGAGTCTTGTATTTTCATTATTGTTTAAATACCCTTGTTTCAGTCCATGCAATTAACTTGCAGAAAATAGTGGCTTTTTGTAAATGTTTTTTGAAACCAACATTTAGTGTCAAATTCAAGTTGTTCACAAAGCATTCGGTCTCCACTTCTTAGCAGTCACTTTGAAACAATTTTTTTAATAAAAAGATGGAACTATTCACAAAATCCATTTAATTGGACTCGTTGATTAATGTAAAACATAAGCAATAGATTGATTATTGAAGTAATCATTATTTACAGCCCTAGTACACACATACACACAAACACTTACCTGGCATTTCTGTTGTTAGTCTGAGTGCAATCACTACTATCACCTTTCTGGGATAGCAAGCTTCCATCATTGCCTCGTTTCCTGCAGTGGGTCCACTGTGAAGGGGCTTCAGACCTATATAGTGTACAGACATAGGCTTTTATACCTTAATAAATAGAAGCAGTAAAATCCTTACATTTTACATACTGTGTAAGTAAACATATTTTCCCACTTCCTAATATCTTTGCATAGTTATCAAACATTAGTTTCCTCAGGAGTGCCGGATTGAGCCCAGGAGGAGGTTAAATTTGGCTTGCAGAATAATTTTGTGAAGCCTTAAGAAAAACGAAAAGGACTGAACCCATTAGTCTGTTGTCAACTATCAATCTACAATCATAGACAAAAATTCTTACTTCTACAAGCAATGCCCAGGTGCGGTACAACACCATTTTATTCTGCTTAATTTTCTTCACACCTCACTGGACTTGTTGAAAAAAAGTTTACAAACACATGTTTTAATTGATGCATTTGTCTTCCACTGGAATGACAAAAATAATGTTCATTTCATACATTACAAGGAAAATGTTATGTTGGGATATACGGGGGAACAAAACGAAAAGTGTATATATATATATATATATATATATATATATATATATATATATATATATATATATATATATTTGTTTTTTTAAACATTAACAGTTGGGCGGCAAGGTGGCAGACTGGTTAGCACGTCTAGTTCAGACATCCCTAGTTCAATTCCACCGAGCCCTGTCCTTCCTGTGTGGAGAGTTAAAATGTTCTCCCCTTGCTCAGGTGGATCTTCTCCAGGCACTCCAGTCTCCTCCCACATTCCTAAAACATGCATGGTAGATTTATTGGACACCCCCAAATTGCCCTTAGGTGTGAGTTTTTGTTTGTCTCTGTGTGCCCTGCGATTAGCTTTTAACCAGTTTTGGATGTCCCCTGCCATCTCCCTAAAGACAGCTCAGAGGCACCAACAAGTCAGAGACCCTAGAGCAGTCGTTCTTAACCTGGGTTCGATCGAACCCTAGGGGTTCGGTGAGTCGGTCTGAGGTGGAGCCTCCGCCGCAGAGGTCCACCCCTCAGTCTAGTCTGCAGTTCGTGGGCCAAGTCAGTGAAAGCGTCCTGCTCTGAGATTTCCTACCATGCACTGTGTTGGTTTTGTTATTTGAACAAGGTGATATTAATGCACAATACATTTCGTGCACCAGTAAAAAAAAAAATCATTTTTGACTAAAGAAGGGTTCGGTGAATGACCATATGAAACTGGTGGGGTTCGGTGCCTCCAACAAGGTTAAGAACCACTGCCCTAGAGGATAAGCACCTCATGATAATGGATAGATGGACACAATTACAGTTGAACACCACGATTTGCCTGGAAACAGGCTTTTCACCAACTTAGGGAAAAATGCAATCTTGTGTTACATAGAGAATACAAAAAGAAGTTACCAGTACTTTGACATTTACTGTTGGCCCCTGATATTTGGGGTCTAATTGGGATCAGCTTAGCGTGAAGAGCAGAAATATATGTATAACAAACAACAATTGTTTTTGAGATATTTAGTTTGATTTTGCCTATCAGGCTCAAACTTATTTTTACACCCCGATCTATGCTTTGTCTTGTTCGAGAGGAAAAGACGCCGTTTGCTTCGCCCGCCATTTGCTTCCTACTTCCGACTGTGAGGACGCGCTGCCAGGCATGTTTAGCGTCGCCAGATCCCCCCAAAATTGCTCAGTTTGCCCAAAATAGGGGGGATGCTTCATCTTTGCAATGTCAGGTTGCTAGCAGTGGCGGTTTAATCACACCCGAAGAAAGCCACGTCCGCAAACAGTTCAACAACCCATGATTAGTGACTAAAAATACAAATGGCAGAGGACATGTTTTAGCTAGCTGAACTAGCAGGAACTGTGGCCATTAAAGAGACAAAAGTTATCGACTAACCATTTGAAAAGAAACAGTTTACGAAATATTACATCAACGTTTTAAGTGTGATCAATGCACATTTAAGGAACTAATACAGAAAGAGATTTGGCAATCCTAACTTCTTCAAATACACAACTAAATATGTAAAGGTCCAACCAAGTTACCTTTCCTCTACTTCGGCGAAGTTTCCGTCACATCTTTTACCTCTCCCCAAGTTCGACATCTTACTTTTTATAAATGAAAATGATTACAAATGGTAAAAGTGTTACAATAAAAAAGCGAGGCAAACCTCCCCAGGTCTGACACTTAGCAAACACCCGCCAACACAAAAAGACGCGCGCGGTGGGTCCAAACCATGCTAAAAGTCACATGACCGGAAAAGATGGTTCCACACGTGACGGTCATTTATTTGCTAACACACCAGGAAAGAAAAACTATATTCGACCTCTCCTCTGTCAAAATAAAACTGCTATTTAAACTATGTATCGCTTTCATTTTGAAGACGTTCAGTCACTCTTGTATATTTTTGTCACACAAAGTGTGTCCAAATTCGCAGGCTGTATCCCAAAAGGGTGCATTTTCGGCCACATGACATAATATCCGGCGCAAGAAGACGGCATGCTGTGTCCCAATTCACACGCCTTCAAATCTGTCTTCGGTTTACACGGAGACGGGCCCTGAGCGAAGGCTCCTTCAGAGCAAACTTTCGGAACGCCCACATTGCTCTACTCTTGTGCGATAATGTCTTTTTTTTTTTTTTTTGCATGTTTCCGTGGTGTTTAAAAAAGTGTCTAAAAAACAATAAATAAATAATACTATAAATTAATTAATTGCTCAGTTCCGTCCCTCTGTTCTATTTAACGCATGATGCCCCATTTGATGCCAGAATGGCGAGACTGGGACCTCATCCATGCCGATGGTCCTGGTTCAGTAGGTTCATCAACACTCCAAATGAGTCCCTGCTCAGCTGAGAGTAGGGTTGTAGCTCCCGCACGTTAAAGAACTTGTCCAACTCACCCAGGTTTTACTTTGCAGTATACACTTCATGGCTGTTTTGTTTGTTTATTGTTTAAAAATGAAATAAAAATAAACACAAGTTCTTTTTTTTTTTCTTTTTTATCTCCTTGCATTATTTTTGCAGATCTACTAAGAGCATTTTTAATTGTAGGGACAATTAAATCTGATCAGGTATTATAAAGTGTTGTTGCCAAGTGACAGATATTTCACCACAAACAGTTCCAGTCAAAGTCTTTGCTTTTTCAGTTATTCAAAATTTCTTGTTGTACATCCATAATTCAGTTATAGACATAATTAGAAAATTATGGAGTACATGGTAAACAAGAAGGTTTTATCAAAGCACAATGTTCAAAAATGAACATTCTTTGAAGTTTATAACTGGAATGATCGTCACCTCACAGTTGAGCATCATCACGAGTTATTAGCTTGAATGTCATGACCTCTTCATTTAGAGTTTGAACATGAACGTGTTTTCAAAGTTTTGACTTATAGTGTTCATAGGCTGGGTCCTCTGAAGGACGCTACCACACACTGGTGTCTTCAATTTCCAATTTGGCCTTCATTTCTACAGACACGATCCATGTGTGAAAGGTTTGAAGGTGCACATTTGTGTCTTTATTGCTTATTCGATGTTGAAATTATGGAGTTACCAGCAGAAACGACTGGTCCGAGTTTGGAAGTGGGAAAACATATATACATATATATATAAATGACTTAAAAAACAGAAGTAAATCATTAAGATGGACAAGTTCTTTTTCAGAAGCCACGCATGAATGACATCTATGAACACACATTAACCCTTGGATGCATCAGTGGGGTCAAAAATGACCCCGAGGGTCCAAGTCTACAGCAACATGAAAGGTGCTTACAAGGCTGTCCCAAGACCTCACTTTGGAAGTGCTGACCACATCCCCATATTCCTCTACCCATCCTACAGGCAGCTTCTCAAGCGGGTTCCCCCAGTGGGTAAAGCTGTTAAAGTGTGGACTAATGAAACTGGTTTAGTGCTTCGGGACTGCTTTGACTGCACAAACGGGGATGTGTTTAAGCCGCAGCCATGTGTGAAGCCACTTACATAGGAGATTTAAATGAGTGTGCCTCCACAGTCAGCAGCTACATCAGCACATGCAGAGAGACGGCTAAAAGTACTAAACGTCTCAGAATAACCCTGGATAAACTGTGATGTGAGGGCCAATTTCAATACACACGCATCTGCTTTTGTTTCGGGCACCGCTGAGGACTACAAAAAGGCCAGATATGACCTTAGTAGAGCCATCAGAGAGGCCAAGAGACAGTATAGGCACAAACTGGAGGGCTATTACTCCACCCCTGACCCTCGACGCACGTGAGAAGGACTTCAGCTCATCACAGACTATCTAGGAGAAGCACGGTCACATCCAGCCAAACCACACTGGCAGATTAGCTGAATGAGCTCTATGCCCGCTTTGACGCTAAGAATCCTGATCAGCAGAGAAGGATGCTGGGCATGGAATGTGCACAGGACCCTGCTCTCACGATGACACCAGCAAATGTGCGCTAGGTCTTGAGCAGAACAAACCCGCAGAAATTGACCAGCCTGGATAACATCACCGGCTGGGTTTGCTCATTAGAGCTAGCTGATGTGTTTGCAGACATCTTTAACCTGTCTCTTGCACAAGCCTCTGTCCCCACCTGCTTCAAAGCCACCACCATAGTGTATGTCCCCAAGCAATGCACTGTGACCTGCCTGAATGACTACCGTCCCATAGGGCTCATCCCAATCACAATGAAGTGCTTTGAGAGGATTGTCATGACGTATATCAAAAAGACCATTCCAGACAATTCGCATATTGACAGACATGGTCCACGGATGATGCAGTCAACACTGCCATTCACACAGCGCTCACACACTTAGTGGGCAAGGACATGTATGTGAGAATGCTCTTTCATGATTACAGCTTAGCATTTAACACAGTCATCCCTAACTGACGGTCAAGCTCCTTACACTTGGTTTGCCACCACACCTCTACAACTGGGTGCTGAACGTCCTCACAGGCAGACCCCAATTAATCAGAGTCTACAACCGCACATCCAGCATCAGAGCTGTAAGCACAGGGACACCCCAGGTCTGTGCGCTAAGCCCCCTGCTTTACACACTTTCCACCTATGACTGTGTCACCTCCTAAAACAACACCATCATAATTAAGTATGCAGACCACACTACAATCATCAGGATGATCACTGGTGGGGCTGAGACAGCATACAGGAAAGTGGTGGCAGACCTTGTGGCTTGGTGTCGCAGCAACAATCTCCACCTCGACAAAGACAAAACCAAAGAACTGATCATCGACCCAAGGCGGTAGTTGGAGCCGCACAAACCATCACTATTCATCAATGGGACTGAGGTGGAGAGAGTGAAAGTCTTCAATTCCTTGGCACCTAAATTAGTGAGGATTTTACCTGGTCCCACAACACTTGACAAATAATCAAGGAGTACCAACAAAAACTGTACTTTCTGCAGAGACAGAAGAAATTTGGCATGTCAGCAAAGATTCTCAACAACTACTACAGATGTACAGTCCAAAGTGTCCTCTCCACCTTCATCACAGTCTGGTATGGCAACTGCACAGCAAAAGACACGAAAGCTCTCCAGCGTGTGCTCAAGTCCTCTCAGTGCAACTGTGAGGCAGCCTTCCCCTCACTGCAGGACATTTACCACACCAAAGTTTTGCAGAGGACATGCAACCTCATCAAGGACACACCCATGAAAATGATCTGTTCGAATTGCTGCCTTCAGACAGACCTTACAGGAGCCTGAGGGCCAGGACAGCTGGTAAACAGCTTCTACCCATAAGCCTTCCGGATCCTTAACAAATCTCTTCTGCACTAATCTGCCTGCTACTACATACATAAATAATATTTTGCACTAATATTTTGAACCAAATGATAGTTGTGCCATATTATTCACACCATTACTTTTGTTGTTGTTTTATTGCTATTTATTGCTATTCTTGTTGGGGCCCAAGCATCTACCGCTGCGAGAGCCCGATTGTTCTTCTCCTAAATTTCTTCTTCTTCTTCTTCTTCTTCTTCTTCTTATTATTATTATTATTATTATTATTATTATTATTATTATTATTATTATTATTAATTATTATTAGGGCCCGAGCAGCGACCGCTGCGAGGACCTGCTTGTTTTTCTCAATTTTATTATTATTATTATTATTATTATTATTATTAGTAGTAGTAGTAGTAGTAGTAGTAGTAGTAGTAGTAGTAGTAGTAGTAGTATTATTAAGGCCCGAGCAGCGTCCGCATGCTATTATTATTTTACGAAGTTTCAATAATGGGCGTGGCCTCTACGTCCATTTTCTTTCCAAAGCTTTATCTGACCAGTAAAAACTGCTGTAATTTAACCCAGATGATCTGACCTTCTCATATTTTCACACATTGGATCTAAATCTATTCCTGAAGGCATCGGCAATCATATATTCCAGTTTAAAGCTAGCGCCACCTAGTGGCTGCAAAGAATGTCATTAGTCTAAAGATTACAGTCAATCCTGTATGGTTTGACCGAAAGCTATGAAACTTTTAAGGCAAATGAAGGACTGTAAGACTTACAAAAAAAAGGAGTGGTGTGCTCGGATGTATAGGAAAATAGTTATTAATTTTTTAATGTGCAATTTTTTCCTGTTCTTAGACATTAGCTGGTCTCAATCAAGTGCTTTTTCTCTTCAACGTTTCCCCCCATTACCTTCAACTTTGGCATGGATCGTTATCCGACTGAGGGGCACACATAGTCCAAATATCGTGGAGATTTCATGACATATCAGATGGGGGTGGAGCTTCAAATTATGTTAAATATTTTCTTCGCCAAGATTGACAAAAACCTTAATAACTCAGCTGTAACATCTTCAAACAATCTGAAACTTTTCAGGGACTTTAAAAGTCATGCCCTAATACAGCTAAGTGATACTTCCAAACTTCCAAATCATTTACAGTGCCACCTAGTGGTGGACAAAAATCTCAATTTTTTACACTTTCATGTACAGTGCAATGCCTGTTTGACGAAATGAACTCAAAAATGGTCAGAAAAGCTTTGAGACAGAGGAACATGAAGGTTCTTACCTTTTATGACTATTCAAAAAAAGGCGTGGCCTCTATCCCAACTTAAAGTCCGATGTCTTGCCAAAACAGTAAAAGTTGCTGTAATAAAACCTAGATGATCTGATATTTTCAAAATGTCATATATGGGATGGGAGTCCAATGTGAAACACACCTACAAGCCTATTTTTTAATCGTAGTGCAAGCGCCAGCAAAAAAATATAGCAATTCCTTAATGTTCTTATGTACTCTGCTGCACACCTTTAAGTGATATCGCTTGAATGTTGTCAGAAAAGCCATTGGCCACGCCTATTGCCCTCTACCAAATAGTATGATGTTTGATGATGGCTGTGGCCTATTCAGCAGTGCAAAGTCACACAACTGTAACAATAAAAGCTGCAGTAACTCAACCCACATTATCCCACCTTCTCTAAATTTTACATATTTCATAAGAGTCCTGCACTGAAGTCATCTACAACTAATTGTTCATCATTCATACTCATACTTGTTCATACCCCGACCTGTTCATACCCCAACGTGCACAGGTCTGCGAGGGCCTTTATAGCTGCTTGTAGCTCTAGTTATTAGGGCCCGAGCAGCTACTGCTGCGAGAGCCCTCTTGTTTTTCTCCAGATTATTATTATTAGGGCCCGAGCAGCTACCGCTGCAAGAGCCCTCTTGTTTTTCTCTGTATTATTATTATTATTATTATTATTATTATTATTATTATTATTATTATTATTATTATTATTAATATTATTAGGGCCCGAGCAGTGACCGCTGCGAGGTCCCTATTGTTCCTCTCCAGATTATTATTATTATTATTATTAGGGCCCGAGGAACGACCGCTGCGAGGTCCCTCTCTTGTTCCTCTCCAGATTATTATTATTAGGGCGGAGCAGTGACAGCTGCGACATCCCTATTGTTCCTGTCCAGATTATTATTATTAGGGCCCGAGCAGCAACCACTGCGAGGTCCCTATTGTTCCTCTCCAGATTATTATTATTATTATTATTATTATTATTATTATTATTATTATTATTATTATTATTATTATTATTATTATTATTATTATTATTATTAAGGCCCGAGCAGTGACCACTGCGAGGTCCCTATTGTTCCTCTCCAGATACATGAAAGCCCATAGGAGTAAATGAACTGAAAATTTTTGCAAATAGCATCGAGACTTGGAGAATAAGGGTTTCCAAATTTTACGACTTTGTGATAAAGGGGGTGGTCAGTATGCCACCTCAAAGTTGGAGTTTGCCCAAATCAGCAAAACTTGCTGTAATTTAGCCCAATTGATCCTTCAAACAGCAGCCCCTTTCGGCCCGTTTGACCTAAAGCTACGAATTTTTGTATGTATATGTAGGACCTCAAGACCTACAAAAACATTATAGAGCGCCATGTGTCAGGATGTACAGAACCAGAGTTATCAATTGTTGAATGTAGCATTTGGCCCGATTTTGTACATTTTTCGGTACCGAAACCCTTGACCCGATCAACTTCACATTTGGCGTGCCTCATTATCTGCGATAGGGGCACACCTGGGCAAAATTTCGTGAAGATCGACTAACATATATGGTGGGGGCGAGGCTTCAAAATATGTGTTTCAAAGTCAAATTTCCTTCCCCATGAGCAACAAAAACCCTAATAACTCCAATGCGCAAGCTTCAAGACTTCTGAAACTTTCCAGAAAATTTACTACTTTTAGCCTTAAAATACCTGCATGATAAATTTTCAAATTTCTTATAGCGCCACTTACTTACAGGCAAAAAAATATTTTTTATACTTTCATGTATTGTGCTAAGCTTATAAGAGTAAATCTACTAAATAGCATTGAGACTTTGGGAATATGGGTTTTTCTGCTCGGGAATATGGCTTTTCAAATTTTACCACTTTGTGATTAAGGGGGTGATCTCTACGCCAGCTCAAATTCTGAGTTTGCTCAAATCAGCAAAAGTTGCTGTAATTGAGCCCAGATGATCCTAAAACGGCAGCCAGTTCTGACCCGTTTGACCTAGAGCTACGAAATTTTTTATGCATATGTAGGACCTCAAGACCTACAAAAACATCACAGAGCGCCTTGTGTTAGGATGTACATAATCAGAGTTATCAACTGTTGTATGTAGGATTTGGCCCGATTTTGTTCACTTTTCGGTACCAAAACCCTTAACCCGATCAACTTCACATTTGGCGTGCCCCATTTTCTGACATAGGGGCACAACTGGGCAAAATTTCGTGAAGATTGGCTAACATTTATGATGGGGGCGGGGCTTCAAAATACTTTTTCAAATTTCCTTTGCCACCAGTGACAAAAACCTTGATATTTCAATTTTTGCACTGTGCTAATCCAATCAATTGAGCATTTTAACTGATAATTGGACAGAATAGCGTTGAGGCATGGAACATGAAGGTTCTCCAATTTTACAACTTTTCGCCAATGGGCGCAGCCAGCACGTCGTCTCAAATTCCGATGTCTGGCCAATCCGAAAAAGTTCCTGTAATTGGACCCAGATGGTCTTAGCTTTTCTAAATTTCACGCAGTTGATGGGAGTCCAATGTAAAACACACCTACAGTATTAACAACGTTTTAGTTGTACTGTGAGCGCCACCTAGTGGGAGCAAAAAATGTCATTATAGTTGAAGGATTGCATCCAAACTCAGTAGGTTCGCCTTACAGCTACCAAAATTTGTACGCAAATGCATGACCCTAAGATCTAAAAAACAGAGACAGCTATACGCTAGGATGTACAGAAAAAGAGTTTGAATTTGCAATTTTGACGCATTTATGGCCATTTGTAAGTCTTCCACTGCTGCCGCCTTCTCTAATACTGTTGACCCCATCAACTTTCAATTTGGCCTATACAATTATTAGACTTAGAGGCACAACTGGTCCAAAAATAGCCACGACCCCATGAAATATATGATGGCGGTGGGCTTTCATAATATGAAGTCAGAGTGTCCTTCGCCCACAGTGACAAAAACCTTGATAACTCAGCTGAACAAGCTTTAAAATATCTGAAAATTGACAGTATCATTTAGACTCATGGTCTAAATCTTCTACATGACACATTTCCAAATTACCAATAGCGACACCTGGTGGCAGACAAAAAAGTTAATTTTTACTCTTTCATGTACTGTGCTATGCCTATTTCAGTAAATAAACTGAAATTAGTCAGAACATTGAGATGACTTTTCAAATTTGGGTGTAAACTTTGCCTGTGGGGGTTTTAAGGCATACCCACAGCATATTGACACTGCCTAATCGTCTAATAATTTCAACATAAATAAATTGCCCAGTGTCCTTAAAATAAAAAATAAATATTTCAGCAGAAATTTCATTGTGGGAAGTATTCAAATAGTGTTAAAAGGTGCTCCACTTGGGCTGAAAACCCTTATTTTGGCCATTTAAATGCAGTTTTGGGCTATAAAGTTAATGATAGTGTAAAATGGAAACTTGCAGCCAAATATCTGGCTATTCCTTATTAAAAAACGTTTCTATGCAAGAATAAATTTCATTGTTGCTCATTGAGCTCATTTTTTTGCAGCAAAAATTTCTAGATGAATTGCTCATAATTCTTGTTTCCTAAGCATATCCAATTTTATTGTAGAATGAAGTTTGCCATATGGGGTCAAAATGTGCTCCATTTGGTCTGACAAAGCTGTCTTGGTCTTTAGGTTAAAGACTGTAAAATGAAGACTGAACACAATTTCAGACCAATTGTTTGATGTATTCTGCAATATTTAGTTCTAAAGCATGTACAGCATGTACATGTAGTTATAAATTTCATTGTCTAATGAAGTTTGCCAAATGGTGTCAAAATGTGCTCTACTCGGGCTGAAAAAGCTATTTTTGGCCATTTTATTCATAACTGAGTCATTTCATGACTGTAAAACCAAAACTAAACAGTGCATGATACATTTTTTGCTTTATTCCTCATAGAAATTGGTTCTCAGGCATATCCAAGCAGAAATTTCATTGTTGAATAAAATTTGCCAAATCGTGTCAAAGTGTGTCCACTCCGCTGAAAAAGCTTGTTTTGGCCATTTCATTTATGACGACTGTAAAAGGAATAGTAAACATCGTGCAGCGGAAATTTGGATGAATTAATCATCATTGTTACTGCTCAAGCATAGCCAAGCAAAAAATTTAATTGTAGAATGAAGTTTGCTAAATAGTGTAGAAATATGCTCAACTCGGACTGAAAACGCTGTTTTGGTCATTTAAATATTGATGACAATAAAATAAAAACTGAACATGCTGCCGTTGAAAATCTTGATGTATTCCTCATAATTCCTGCTTCTGAAGCATATCCAGGCAGAAATTTGATTCTACAATGAAGTGTCAAATGGTGTCGAAATGTGCTCAACTCAGGCTACAAACGCTGTTTTGGCCACATTGGACCAATAAAAGCTGTTGTAATTTGACCCAGATGATCTAATCTTCTCACAATTTCACACATTGGATGAGAATTTATTCCTGAAGACATCGACAAATGGTCGACATTCCAGTATAGAGCTAGCGCCACCTAGTGGTAGCAAAAAATATCCTTAGTCGAAAGATTACAGTCAATCCTGTTTGGTTTGACTGACAGCTTAGAAACTTTTTAGGCATATGTAGGTCTGTTAGACCTACAAAGAAGTCAATAGTAGTTATGTGCTAAGATGTACAGAAAAATAGTTATGAATTTTTTTAATGTGCAATTGTCGTTTCTGCTTGCAATTGTGCAATCGTTCTTAGACATTAGGTCTCAAACAAGTGCATTCTTGTCTTAACGGTTTACCCCATTACTTTCAAATTTGGCGTGGACCATTGTCGGACGTAGGCGGCACAAATATTCCCCAAATCATAAAGATCCCATGACAAAAAAATATGGGGGTGGAGCCTCAAATTAAGTTTAATATGTTCTTCACCAAGGTGAGAAAAACCTAATTAACTCAGCTGTAACAGCTTCAAACCATCTAAAACTTTGCACAGACTTTAAAAGTCATGCCCTTAATACAGCTATGTGATAAACTTCAATATTGTTTAGAGGTGGACAAAAATATTTTTTTACACTTTCTTTTACTGTGCAATGCCTGTTTGAGTAAATTAACTGAAAAATGGTCAGAAAAGCTTTGAGACATTGGAACATGAAGATTCTCAACTTTTATGACTTTTCAATAAAGGGTGTGGCCTATGTGCTGTCACATCCTGCGTCCCTAATGTGTTGTCCTGTTTGCAGATTGGGGAGCAGAACCACTGGCCGCACACCTGCTCCTCATTCCAATCAGGAGACTATTTAGGTGAGGTCAGAGCTAGAGGGAGTCGCCGGATTATTTTGTGTGTAGCCCTCTCGTGTACATGCCAGTTCCTCGTTCCTCGATTCCTAGCGCCTTTGCCCTAGTGTTTTATTTGCTGCTTTTCCTCCTTGCCTCCAGTCTGCCAGTTGGTCAGCACTTTACTTTGTTACTTTGTATTTGCGACGCCCTCCTGCTGGTTCTGCTCCCCAAGTTTTAGTAAGTTACTTGCTCTTTTGCATAGTCTCTTTTAGTTGTACTTTGAGTCCCTTATCATCTTTTTGTTGTACTTTGAAGTAACTTTGTTAGAAACCCACGCGATGCATGCTTTTTGTATTAATAAACTGTTGTCTCTACTCCACGCTGTCTCCTGTGTGTCCCAGGGTTCACAATCAACCTGCCCGAGTCACAATTGTGACATGTGCTACCTCAAAGTCTGATGTTTCATCAAAATGGAAAAATTTGCTGTAATTGGACCGAGATGATCTGATCTTTCCAAAACTTCGTACATGGAATGGGTGTCCAATGTGAAATACACCTACAAGCCTATTTTTAATGGTAGTGCGAGCGCCACCTACTGGCAGCAAAAAATAGAGCAATTTCTTAATGCTTTTATGTACTCTGCTGAGCCTCTTGAAGTGATAACCCTAACCCGCTCAAATGTTGTCTGAAAAGCCATTAGACACGCCTATTGTCCTTCATCAAATAGTACGTTGTTTCGATAACGGGCGCGGCCTAGCCGGCAGTGCGAAGTTCATCCAACACCAACAATAAAAGCTGCTGTAACACAATCCACAGAATCCCACCTCTAAATTTCACATATTTGATAAGTCGTCTATGAAGTAATTTTTTTATCGTAGTGCTAACACCACCATGGGGAACAAAACAATACATAATTTTTTACATTTTCTATATACTTTATTGAGCCTGCTGATCCAATGCAATAAAACTTGACCTCTAGACACGCCTGCTGACCTCCACCAAATATTACAATGTTTCGATAATGGGTGTGTTTTCATTCCGAAGATTTGTTGGACCAGTAAAAGCTGCTGTAATTTGACCCAGATGACCGGATCTTCACAATTCCACACATTGGATGAGAGTTAGTTCCTGAAGACATTGATAAATATATATGCCGGTATAATGCTAGCACCACCTAGTGGCAGCAAAGAATGTAATTCGAGTCGAAAGATTTGTCAAACCTGTTTGGTTTGATCTACAGCTATGAAACTTTTTAGGCATATGTGGGACTTGCAAAGACCTACAAAGAGGTCAAACAGAGTCATGTGCTTGGATCTACAATAAAATACTGTAGTTATGAATTTTTATTTTGCAATTTTGTACTGTTCTTGAACATTTGCTGGTCTCAAACTAGTGCCTTCTCCTCTTAAATGGTTCACCCAATTATCTTCAATTTGGCGAGGACCATTATCGGACTTAGGGGCACATATTCAAAAACCATGAAGATCCCATGACGTACAAAATGGGATTAGAGCTTCAAATTATGATTAATATTTCCTTCGCCAAATGACGAAAACCTCAACATAGCTGTAACAGCTTCGAAACATCTGAAACTTTGCATTAAGAGTCATTAAGTGCAATGACCTTAACACACTACGTGATAAACTTCCAAAAAATTTACAGTGCCACTAGTAGTGGACAAAAAAAATATTTTTTCCACTTTAATGTACTGCGCAGTGCCTGGTTGACTAAATTAAGTGAAAAACGGTCAGAAAAGTTATGACACATTACATGAAGGCTCTCAAATTTTACGACTTTTCAATAAAGGGTGTGGCCTGTATGCCACCTCAAAGTCCGTTATCACCTCAAAACGTACAAGTGGGTTTAATTGGACCCAAAATAGTCTTATGAGTTAAAAAAAAAAAAAAAAGCAAGCCAGTCCAGGCCTTTTTGACCTAGACCTACAAAAAAGTCAGCGTGAGCCATGTCCTCAGATGTATAGACAAAGAGTTATGTATTTCTGAATGTGCAATTTTGGCCCATTTTTAGGATATTGCAGGTCTGAAACTGCTCCTTTTATCTCCTAAATGCTTGACTGGATCGGTGTCATATTTGCTGTGGGATATTATCAGACATAGGGGAACAACTGGGCAAAATTTCATGCAGATCCGCTGACATATCATTGGGGCGGGGCTTCAAATTATGTGTTTAATATTCCCTTTGCCACGAGTGACAAAAACCTTAATAGCACAGCTGTACAAGCTTCAAAAAATCTGAAACTTTACAGAGACATTATCATGCCCTTAACACATCTTTTCAAAACATTTTTGCATGACTTATGGGGCTACCTAGTGGCAAACACATATGTCAGTCAGATGTCTCGCCAAACACACAATATTGCTGCAATCGAACCCAGATGGCCTTATCTTCTCAAAATTTCATGTTTTTGATGGTGGTCCAATGCTGAAAACACCTACTAATGGATTTTTTTTTTATCTTGTGTGGGTGCCACCTAGTGGCACCAAAAAACATAGATATATTTTACCGTTTTTAATGTACTTGTTTTGAGCCCGTTGAAGTAATGTCACTGAAATTTGGTCTGACAAGCCTCTAGACAAGCCTGCTGACCTCCAACAAATATTACGCATTTTCGATCATGGGTGTGGCTTCTACGTCCATTCATTGAAGAAGATATATCAGACCAGTAAAATCTGCTTTAATTTGACCCAGATGATCTTATCTGATCACACAATATCTTACATTGGATGAGAGTCCATTCCTGAAAACGTCGACAAACATATTTCCAGTTTAGTGCTCGTGCCACCTAGTGGCAGCAAGAAATGTCATTACAAGTCGATTTACTATACTGCTTTGTTTGTTCTACAGCTACGAAAATTTTTAGGCAAATTAAAAAGTTATGAATTTTTTCATTGTGCAATTTTGCATAACGAGTCATGCAATGTGATGGCGGATAAAAATGTTATTTTTTTTTTTACACTTTTATGAACTATGCAATGGCTGTTTGAGTAAATTAACAGAAAAACGGTCAGAAAAGCTTTGAGACATTGGAACATGAAGGTTCTTTCCATTTTTACGACTTTTCATTAATGGGCTTTGCCTGTATGACATCCCAAAGTCAACACCATTCTATAATGAAATTTCTGCTTGGGTATGCTTAAGAAGCAAAAACTATTAAAATAACATTCATCATGTTAAGAATCATGAAGATTCATCACCATGGCTAAAACAGCTCGAGTGGAGCACATTTTGACACAATTTGGCAAAGTCTTCTGATGGAATAATTGTATATATGTTATCATATAAAAACACATTGCTTGCACACCTCTTAACCCACTCACTCTCATTATACACACACACACTCACACTACAGACATAAACAATTCCTTATATGGTATTATTTTAAACTTGTAACCACCTTCTTTGTAATCTTTGGAATAAAACGAGGAGGGGAGCCCCAGAACACTGGAAGACCCTGGTGCTCTCTCCCTCTTTTGCAAAAGATCGTGTTTGACTCAGAGTTTTGGCTTTTCTCCAGTCTCTGATTATTGATAACTCATGACATCTTCAAGAAGTTTCTGTTTGGATATAGTTTAGCACCAAGAATTCTATATACCAAGAATTACCACTCTATTTACTATTCATTTTACAGTTATATAAAATGAAAGGACTAAAAGAGCGTTTCGAAGGCCATAGCTCATACAATTTGGCAAACTTCATTCGACAATTAAATTTCTGCTTGGATATGCTTTACAAAAAAGAATTATGTGGAATACATCAAGAATTTCCGCTGCATATGTTTAATTTTACTTTCATCTAAAATGAAATGGCTGAAACAGCGTTTTCATCCTTGTGTGGAGCATATTTTGACGAAATTAAGCAAAGGATTTGCTTAAGAGTAAAGAACTATGAGGGAATCATTAAGAATTTTTGCTGCAATATGTTTAATTTTCGTTTTAATGACTTGTCAAAAACAGCAGTTTTCAGCCCGAGTGGCGCATATTTTTTGGCAAATGTCATTCTACAATCAAATATCTTTTTGGATATGCTTTAGGAACAAGAACTGTGAGGAATAAATCAAGATTTTTGGCTGAGATATGTTTAGTTTTCGTTATATAGTCATTCTAAAAATGGCAATATAAGTGTTTTTCAGCCCAAAGTGGAGCACATTTTGAGACTATTTTGCAAACTACATTTTACAATTACATTTCTGCTTTGTTATGCTTTGTAACCAAGAATTACTTGGAATAAGTAAAAAATGTCTTGCCTGCAATGTTTAGTTTTTTACAGTCATCTTTGATGAAAAGGCAAAAAATAGCGTTTTCAGCCCACGGAGAACATTTTGACTCTTTTGGCAAACATCAATTCTACAAATAAATTTCTGCTTGGATATGCTGTAGGATCAAGAACTATTAGGATAACATTCATCATTTCTGCTGAAATATGTTTAGTTTATGTTTTATAGTCATCTTTAATGAATGAATGACTGGCCAAAACAGGGTTTTCAGCCCGAGTGGAGCAGATTTTGACCCTTTTTGACAGACATCATTCGAAAAAAGAACTATTAGGATGACATTCATCATTTTTGCTAAAATATGTTTGGTTTATGGAATGAACCATCTTTAATCAAATGGCCAAAACAATGTTTTCAGGCCAAGTGGAGCACATTTTGACCCTTTTTGGCAAACCATTCTGCAACAAAATTTCTGCTAGGGTATGCTTTAGAAGTAAGAACTTTTAGGATACCATTAGTAATTTATGCTGAAATTTGTTTCGTTTATGTTTTACAGTCATCTAGAATGAAATGGCCAAAACAGCGTTTTCAGCCTGAGTGGAGCACATTTTGACCCTTTTGGGCAAACATCACTCTATAAGAAAATTTCTTCTCGGGTATGTTTTAGAAAAAAGAACTTTAGGATAACATTCATCAGTTCTGCTAAAATATGTTTAATGTTTTACAGTCATCTTTGATCAAATGGCCAAAACAGCGTTTTCAGTCCGAGTGGAGCACATTTTGACCCTTTTTGGCAGACATCATTCTACAATGAAATTTCTGCTTGGGTATGCTTTAAAAGCAATATTTATTAGATTCTGCTGAAATGTGTTTAGTTTATGTTTTATAGTCATCTTTAAGAAATGGCCAAAACAGGGTTTTCAGCCCGAGTGGAGCAGATTTTGACCCTTTTTGACAGACATCATTCTACAATTAAATTTCTGCTTGTGTATGCTTAAGAAGCAATATTTATTAGCTTCTGCTGAAATATGTTTAGTTTATGTTTCACAGTCATCCTTAATGAAATGGCCAAAACAGCGGTTTCAGATCGAGAGGAGCACATTTTGACCCTTTTTGGCAAACATCATTCCAAAATGAAATTCCTGCATGGGTATGCTTTAAAAGCAAGAAATATTACGATAATATTCATAATTTCTGCTGAAATATGTTTAGATCATGTTTTACAGTCATCCTTAATAAAATGGCCAAAACAGCGTTTTCAACCCGAGTGGAGCACATTTTGACCCTTTTCGGAAAACATCATTCTACATTGAAATTTCTGCTTGGGTCTACTTTAGAAGCAAGCACTATTAGGATAATGTTCATAGTTTATGCTGAAATATGTTTATTTTGTTTTACATTCATCTTTAATGAAATGGCCAAAACAGTTTTCAGCCTGAGTGGAGCACATTTTAACCCTTTTTGGAACCCATCATTCTACAATGAAATTTCTGCTTGGGTATGCTTGAAAAGCAAGAAATATTAAGCTACTATTCATAATTTCTGCTGAAATGTTTAGTTTATATTTTACGGTCATCTTAAATGAAATGGCCAAAACAGCATTTTCAGCACGAGTGGAACACATTTGACTCTTTTTGGAAAGCATCATTCTACAATGAAATTTCTGCTTGGGTAGTTTAGAAGCAAGAACTATTTGGATAACATTCATCATTTCTGTTGAAATGTTTGTTTTACAATCATCGTCAATGAAATGACCAAATCAATGTTTTCAGCTTGATTGGAGCACATTTTGACCCTTTTTGACAAACATCATTCTACAATTAAATTTTACTGCTTGGATACTTTTCCGGATCAAAAGCTATGAGGAATTCAATAATTGATTTTGACTTTTGACTTTTGATTTTGGCTGAAATATGTTTATTTTTGTTTTATATTCATCTTTCATGAAATGAACCATTTTCAGCCCGAGTAGAACACAATTTGACACTATTTGGCAAATGAAATTACAATGAAATCTCTGCTTGTATATGCTTGAGAAGCAAGAATCAGGAGAAATGCATTGAGAATTTAGGCTGAAATTCACAGCTCCCTCGTCATAAAGGATGCCTTTTAGGCTGATGTCACAGTTGAGTTCATAGCTCCCTACCATAAAGGGTGACTTTGCAGTCCACCACGAAGGCTTTATAGAAACTAGCTGTCACAGGAGAGCTTGTTGCCGGGTTATTGCTTTGCCACGCTCCAAGTCGCCACATCTGTTGTTCTTCAAGACACTTTGGTTTTGTATTTTGTGACTTTACCTTTTGGGACTCTTTGTGTTTCCATGCCTGGCGTGCGCTTTCAGTTAATAAACGAGCTCGGGGGTTGTTGGACGATTTTCCTTAGACTCACCCTGGGATTCCACTCGGTGGCGTCCGTTGGGGGGGTATTTTGTTCCTGTTATGTTTCATTGTTTTAAATTTTGCTTTTTTAGGGCCCTACCAGTGCTGCTGCTGCAAGGTGCCTATTGTTCTTCACCAGATTATTATATTTAGGGCCCGAACATTTACCACTGCGAGGACCTTCTTGCTTTTCTCCTGATTATTATTATTATTAGGGGACGAGCAGCGACCCTTACGAGGTCCCTATTGTTCTTCTCCAGATTATTATTATTATTAGGGGCCGAGCAGCGACCGGTGCGACCTATATTTCTTCTCCAGATTATTAGGGCCCGACCAGAAATAACGCCACAACTGGGCATAATTTTGTGAAGATCGGCCAACATATGTGACACCGTGAGGGGCTTTAAAATATGTGTTTCAAAATTACTTCGCATGAGCAACATAAACTATATTTACTCCAATTTGCAATCTAAAAAATGTCTGAAAATATACACAAAATTTACTAGCCTCAAATTTTATTCATGATAAACTCAAATTAATTGTCGCGCCACCTAAATCAGACAAAAATGCCATTTGTTTTACACTTTCATGTGCTATGCCCATAAGAGTAAATGAACTTTAAATTGTCCAAATAACATCGAGACTTGGGGGATAAAGAATTTTAAATTTCACAACTCTTCGCTAATGGGCATGGTCTGCACGCCACCTCGGAGTCGGATGTTTACCCTAATCAGCAAAAGTTGCTGTAATTGATGCTAGATGATAGTAAAACTGCAATCAGTTCCGATCCATTTGACCGAGAGCTATGAAATTTTTTGGGCATATATAGGACCTCAAGACCTACAAAAACATTAGAGCGCAATATGTTAGGATGTACAGAAAACCAGAGTTAGGGCCTAAACATGCAAGAAAAGTCACCAAAATTTGCACATTTGTCGCGCCTTCTATAAACTTTGAATTTTTTTTCGTACATAAAATCTAAAAAAAATGATTTTTAGCGCCACCTAGAGTTGAACAATTCTACAGGGTCATGGCCCATTTCACCTAGAGATATGAATTTTTTTTAGGCATATGTAGGACCTCAAGACCTACAAAAAAGATATAGAGCGCCATATGCCAGGATGTACAGAACCAGAGTTAGGATATATGTTCTGTGCCTTTTTGGACAGTTTTTGGATTTTTACAGTTACCAAACTCCTCTTAATATCTCTTGAACGGTCGACCCGACTTCAAATTCAAGGTGCTCTATTATCAGACAAAGGGCCACAACTGGGCAAAATTTTGTGAAGCTCAGCCAACATATATGATGGATGCGGTGCTTCAATATTAACAAAAATATAGTTACATTTATATTGTAATGTATTTTGTTAAGCCTGTTGAAGTATTATCACAGAATTTTTTTCTGACAGGCCTTCAAACACACTTAATTTCCTCGCGATGTTTTGATAATGGCCATGGCTTATACAGCAGTGCTCTTTATGATTTATTATAACTGTAAATGCTGCTGTAATTTCACCCAGATGATCTCATCTTATTGCGATTTCACACATTGAATGAAAGTCCATTCCTACAAACATCAACAAACGTACATTCCATTGTAGTGCTCCAATCACCCTGTGGCCAAAAATAATAATATTCAATTTTTCCGATTCCATTTACTTAGTTGCGCCCGTTGAACCAATGCTAATGAAAGTTTGACCTTTTATAAAATATTGACTTCTACTGTTCATTGCATAAGCCGTGACACACATCACTGCCCTATATGGCATGTATCACCGTCAGACAGAGGAAGTGGCTGATATAAAGATATCCTACCAGTGGCTGGATAATGCAGGACTGACAGACAGCACAGAGGAACTAATCATGGCAGCTCAAGAACAGGCCATTCAGGAACATCTGAAACCAGTATGGAATAGATGTACAGTGAACCCCCGGTTTACAGCGTCCCTACCTTACGTTTTTTTTCACCTTACGATGTGGACCGCAACGTTTTTTTTGTCCCCTCTTTACGCCATTTTTTCACCTCCCGACATAAAAAAATATATAAAAAAAAAAAAACCCTTCTCAAACATGGCGTTCAGTGTGCACGCGTGTCTGCAACGCGCTCATACGTCATGCGCCACTACTTAAATCATTACAATGCTGGCCCACTATTGGTCGGCGTCACGACTCCCTAAGATAGTGGTCTACTATTGGTCGGCGTAACGGGTCACTAAAGATGCTGGTCTGCTATTGGTCGGCGCATGGGGTCAAAATGATGGCTGCCTAAAGACTCGTATTTCATGAGAGAGTGCTTCAACATTGTATTTATAGTGCGGAAACGAAGCTGGAGATAATATAGAAATATGAAGAAGGCTAAGCTAACCTAGGCTAGGCTATCTTAACTAGGGAATATGGCTATGACAAGAGTCAAGATTCAAGAGATTACAATAAAATTCTTATTCTGTTCACTTCCCTGAGCAGCAGACATTCCATGAATGAGCAATAAATAAATACCAATAAATCGCAGTAAAAAACGAACAGAGACAATGGTGCTTATGATGTAGTGCAGAATATCAAGATTTTTTTTTTAAATTTAGTGCAAGATATTGTTTATGCCTGCAGTAGGAGGCAGATTAGTTTGTGAGGAAGTTGTTGAGAATCTGGACGCCTTATGGGTAGAAGCTGTTTGCCAGTCTAGGCGTCCTGGCCCTCAGGCTCCTGTAGCGTACGCCTCATGGCAGCATTTCAAACAGGTCGTTTTGTGGGTGTGTCCTGTCCTTGATGATGTTGCGTGTTCTCCACAGAACTCTGGTGTGGTAAATGTCCTGCAGTGAGAGTAATGCTTTGTGTACACCGAACGCAACAATGTGCGTCGTTTACACGCTACGCGAGGCGTTTAGTCGCGGGGTCAAGATGATCACTTTTGTGAAGTCACTTTTTGTCGCACGAGGGGAGGGGAGTGGAGTGGTGTGAGCTTGCTGTGAACTTTACAGTGGATCCAGAAAGAAGAGCATTGCTGAGAACTTTCAATTTCGCCTAATTTCGCCTGTCGCAAAATTACAGAGACAATATTTTCTCCTACAGCACCTTTATTCTTTGTTATGCTGTGTGTCCCTCGCTTTGCGGCAATACTTGGCTGCCAAAAAAAACTTCCAACGTCGCAATAATTATCTTGGCACAGTAACTACAGTTCAACAGCTGTTAAAAAAGGAAGCAAAGGCTGCACATATATGGCGTTATATTTGTGCCACAATTACGCACGCGCGGAAAAAAAATTTGAGCGTTGAAAATCAAACTGAGCGAGCGAAAACAAGATTTTGAGTGCAGAAAAAAAGTTCTTGAAAAGAAGTTTCTCGCTCAAAATTCCTTTTTGCTCGCTCGCAATAGCATTCTCGCGCTCAACATCTCGCTCTCGTTCGCGATACTCCTCCCTGCCTCGCTCAACATCGCGTTTGCTCAGCATCGAGCTCTCGCTCGCTCGAGTCGTCCTCTGCGCTCGCTCAGTTCTGCTCACGCGTTACGTTTGTGCCACAAAACCAGCCAATCAGAGCTTGTAAAAGCACATTGATTGACAGCTTGGTATCCAATGAGATTGCTTGTTGTGTTCACCCGGAACGAGCAAACGAGAGTGCGTCACATCGACGTGGGCGGAAGGGGTGGGCTTATATTATTAAAGTACAAAAACTAACAAGGTATTTCTGTCAAATGATACAATACAGTAATAATAATAATATTAAAAGTAATTCTCCAGCCCAAGTCCAGGTTGACGCACTCTCGTTTGCCCTTTTCGGGTGAACACAGGGCAAACGAGAGTACGTCAACGGATAGCGTACAAGCAATCTCATTGGATACTAAGCTGTGTCAATCAAAGTGCTTTTACAAGCTCTGATTGGCTGGTTTCGTGGCACAAACGTAACGCGTGAGCAGAACTGAGCGAGCGCAGAGGACGACTCGAGCGAGCGAGAGCTCAATGTTGAGCAAACGCGATGTTGAGCGAGGGAGAGAGGAGTATCGCGAGCGAGAGCGAGATGTTGAGCGAGAGAGGGCTATCCCGAGCGAGCAAAAAGGAATTTTGAGCGAGCAATTTCTTTTTCTGTGTTCAAACTCCATCGGCGCGCGCTCAAACTCTTATCATTACGCGCTCTATAGTTTTTTTCTTGCTCTCAAAATCTGTTTTCGCTCGCTCAGTTTGATATTCTTCGCTCAATTTTTTTTTCCGTGCGTGCGTAATTGTGGCACAAATATAACGCCATACACATACTAGTTGTCCCAAGTTCTCCCTTCCGCCATTCTAGAAGCCAAGTGAGTGCTCTTGCTTGGCTCCATTTTTGTATTGAAAGCTGAGTCAGCTGGCCTTGTTGGATAGCTCCCGGTGACCGCTAAGTGGCCGCCATGATTCATTCCTGCCCCGTGTGAGACGCTGAGCATTCCTGAAGTTGATGGGCTGTCGCAACAGGACACGTGACAAAAGTTACTTTTTTTTTTAACTTCACGCGACAGGTGAAATTAGACGCCATGCGGCATTGCTCTATATGGGTCCATTGCGCCGCCTGACTCACCCTGTTGCCTGATCACATTCGGTGTGAAGTCAGCATAAGGCTGCTTCACAGATACACTGTGAGGTCTTGATCAAATGCTGGAGAGCCATCCTGTCTTGCTCCATGCATTTGCCGTACCAGACTGTGATGGAGGTGGAGAGGACACTTTGGATTGTGTATCTGTAGAAGTTGTCAAGAGTCAAGAGTCTGTCCCTATGCTTAAAGTCCTGGTGCTGGATGTGCGTTTGTGGACTCTGATTGGGGTCTGCCGGTTCAGCACCAAGTTGCAGAGGTGGGGTGCCAGACCAAGTGCAAGGATCTTGTCCTTCAGTTTGTCAGAGATGACTGTGTTAAACAATGAGCTGTAATCAATGAAGAGCATTCTTACATATGTGACACCCTGGGATTAGTGTTGTCACCTTTTTATATAAGTATAATTTCAAAATAGTTACAAATGTCATTTATTTTCTCTATTCAAACTGCTGTTATTTTCATGTTGTATGTGATTTACATTGTAATTACTTTGGAGAATGACACAAAACCAGAATTTGTGGTGAGTGTTTCCCAGTAGGGGGGACGGAATGGAGCGCGTCTGTGCTGCCGCTTCTCAGACGAGATCTGGGATGAAAGCAACTCACATTGTCCTCCTTTATGCGTCGCTCCTGCCTAAACAGGTAAAATTTAATTGTTGCTGTGGCCCACCACTCTGGACCGGTAACACATATATGGCCTTGCACTCCAAGTGCGTGAGCGCTGTGTGAATGGCGGTGTTGACTGCATCATCTGTGGAACATTTCTGTCGATATGCAAATTAGAGAGGGTCCACGGTGTCTGGAATGGTCATTTTGATGCGTGTCATTACAATCCTCTCAAAGCACTTCATTGTGATTGGGGTGAGTGCTATGGGATGGTAGTCATTCAGGCAGGTTACGGTGCATTGCTTGGGGACAGGCACTAGGTGGTGGCCTTGAAACAGGTAGGGACCGAGGCTCATGCAAGGTACATGTTAAAGATTTCCGCAAACACATCAACAGGCTCTGATGAGCAAACCCTGAGTGCGCGACCAGAGATAGGCTGGCTGCTTACCGTGGGTTTGTTCTGCACAGAACCTTGTGCACCTCTGCTGATGTCGCCATGAGAGGAGGGTCCAGTACACACTCCACGCCCAGCATCCTTCTCTGCTGAACATGATTCTTAGTGTCAATGTGGGCGTAGAACTCGTTCAGCTCATCTGGCAGTGTGGCTTGGCTGGATGTGACTGTACTGCTATTCTGCCGATAGTCTGTGATGTGCTGAAGTCCCTCCCACATGCGTCGAGCTGCAGCAGTGGAGTAATGGCGCTCCAGTGTCTGTCTGTACTGTTTCTTGGCCTCTCTGATGGCTTTACCCAGGTCATGTCTGGCCTTTTTGTAATCCTCAGTGGTGCCCGAAACAAAAGCAGATGTGCGTGTACGTAATTTAGCCCTCACATCATAGTTTATTCAGGGCTTTTGGTTAGGATACTGTATATTCTGAGACGTTTATTGTTTGTATTTGTATCTGTGCATATGCTAATGTCACTGCTTACTGTGGAAGCATACTCGTTCAAATTTACAGTGTCAGTGGTTTCACACGCGGTTGCAGTTTTAAACATGTCCCAATTTGTACAGTCAAAGCAGTCCCAAAGCACTAAATCAATTTCATTAGTCCAGCCTTACTCACTGGGGGAGCCCCTTAAAAAGTTGCCTGTAGGATGGGTAGAGGAATATAAACTCCCAGGCCTCTGGTAGAGGACCCCAGCTTGAGGATGACACGGAAACCACCCCGCCGAGGTGAGAAGGAGATTTTTTTTTTTCAATGCATAAAGCTATATTAGCCCCACCTCTTACACACATCACTAATTTCTCATTGGATAAGTGTGTTTTTCCATCAGTGTAATTTCCTCGATGTTACTACGACGCACGGCTTCCCCCTTCCTCAGACACTTCCAGCTACCATAATACATGTGGTATGAATGCCAAACTTTGCTTTGCTGCTTTCAGAACCCTTTGGATTAAAAAAAAAAAAAGTTGTCTGTGAAGACACACACAGCTGAAGGTAATAATATTGATTTTGGAATACTTTAAATCAATTATGAATCATAGTAGGTAGGAATCATGATTCTTTTGTGAGTCTATTTTGTGGCACAACTCCATCATTCTACCTCCTTTGCAATCACATCCCATTCAATCAGCCCAATCACTTCCAGTTACAACCAGTTACCTATCCAGCATATAAGCCTGCCTCTTCCTGCCAGCACCCGCCTGATTGTATTTCTCTCATGCAGTTTCTTCTTGCTTTCGCTTTTATTCTGCCTGCCCAGATCCTGACTGTGCCCCCCGAATGCCTGACCTGCTGATCTTGCTTGTCCTGCACGATCCTAACATCTGCTGCGCTCGCCAGCCCATCCCTCCCAGAGCTCTTCCTATGCTTCCAGGGGTTGTATCATTATCGGCCAAACTGCTGTTTTCTACTGGCCTACCCTTCCCAGAAGTCTTCTAAGGCTTCCAGTGGCAAGGGTATGCTTGATTATTGGCTACTTTGCCATGTGGTCCAAGCTCTTCCTTGGAGCCCCCTGTGAGTTTAGAAAATCTCAGGTATTGCTGATTGTTGGCCAAATTGCTGCGCTCGCTGGCTTGTCCCTCCTGGAGCTCCTCCTGGGTTTCAAAGGGCACAGGGGTGGCTATTTTTGAAACATCTGTCCTTCACCCAGTCAACTAAACTTGAATTTGAATCTTAACATTTAAACTGTGGCATGCACTAACAGTTTAATAGAATAGAATAGTCTTTTATTGTCATTTAAAAAACCTGAAGGTATAAATTGAATAATTTGTTCTGCTGTGAAGCTAAGTAATAAAGGGATTAAAATACATAAAAAATATTCAGTTTCTTGTCTTTAAAGGTTTACAATATAATACTGATCAAATTATTCATACTGTTTTTAGGCTCAATCCAACCTTCCACTGGATGGCAAATCCAGATTTCCAGTTATGGTTGTGAGAGTAATATATAAGTAATGCAATACTAGTGGAAGGCATAATATTTCAAATTCCTTTCACGGTTTCGCTGCTTCACGGATTTTTTACAGCGTGGATTTTTTTTTACAGCGCATTGTGCTCTGAATCCTGATTGGCTCAGGGGCTTTACTGTTGTCTCGAAATAAAATATTGACGCTGTACTGTATTGGTGTTTCACTTGTCAATTTATTACAAAAGGCAAGAGGATCCAAAAGATTGCTTTCGTCTCTCCTGTGTCTCTCCTGTGCGCGCTCAGCTCAGCACCCACACAAACGTGCTAGTAAGCACATTGATTGACAGCTTGGTCTGAGAGACGATCACGTGACTCGTAGGCGTGCCGAGAGCAAACGCACACACCCATTCCATGTGTGTGCCTATATGGGGAGCAACGGAGAAATGCGCAGCTTTGGAAATCTGACTTTTACCTAGATTTCTTTTGGAATAAATTGAAATTTCAAGTGTATTGTTATGATATAAGAGGCTTCACTTTAATTCGATGTCCGGGCATATTCGTTTATAAAAATCTATAAAAAGAAAGAGCTAAAGTATTACTCATAACAATGTGCGGGTTCAGGACGAGACGGCATAGCTGGGACTGTAAAATACGCAAGTGACAGTATTTCCAACTTTGTATTACTATGTCAAAATTATTGTTTTAAACAAATTTGGGGCTTTAAAACAGGTTTTGATTTTTGGGTTTATCCTATAGTTTAGTATTGCATTGTAAAACTAGATGTGCAATTCCTGAAGAAATTGCGTGTAAAGGTGAAACACCTGAAGAGAAAGGTTTTGAATGATGTGGAATGGCGGGAATTGGGGGAATCGATTAAATTTGGAACAGTCGGAATCAGATAACGAATGGCAAAGATAGAAGGGAAAAACTGAAAAAGTGGAATATGGGTACATTTTGAATTGTGGGTAACAGTGAAATGGCGGGCATCGGGGGAATCAATTAAAATTGGAACGGTCGGAAACAGATGAAGAGTGGCAGAGATAGGAGGGAAAAACTGAAAAAGTGGAATTGTGGGTAATTTTTGAATTGTGAATAAAAATGGATGGGCGGGCATTGGGGGAATCGGATGAAGAATGGCAAAGAAATAAGGGAAAAACTGAAGAAGTGAAATTGTGGGTCAATTTTAAATTCTGGGAAGAAGAAAGTGGATACCATCATGGAATGGCGGGACTTGTGGGAATCAATTAAAGTTGGAACGGTCGGAATTGGGTGAAAATTTACAAAGATATAACGGAAAAACTGAAAAAGTGGAGTTGTGGGTAATTTTTGAATTGTGGGTAAAAATGAATGGACGGGCATTGGGGGAATCGATTAAAGTTGGAGCGGTGGTAATCGGCGCAGGAATGGCAAAGATACAAGGGAAAAACTGAAAAAATGGAATTGTGGGTAATTTTTGAATTCTGGGAAGAAGAAAATGGATATCACCATGGAATGGCGGGACTTGGGGAAATCAATTAAAGTCGGAACGGTAGGAATCGGATGAAGAATGGCAAAGATATAAGGGAAAAACTGAAAAAGTGGAATTGTGGGTAATTTTTTAATTGTGGGTAAAAATGGATGGGCGGGCATTGGGGGAAATGATTAAAGTAGAAACGGTCGAAATCGGATGAAGAGTGGCAAAGATATAAGTTGTTGGAACTTTCACATTTGTTCGTAGTTTCGATTGCGGGCCCAATTGAATAATAGTAAATTGTTTACATACCTTTGTGAAAGATTCCTGCGCGTTCGGGTATGAGCCGGGATAAACACACATGCACACGTTCATCGCGTCAACAACACTTCGAAGATTTATTGTTACACCAAATTGTCTAATGCAGTTTACAAGCCAATTGTCCAAAACAGATCTCTGGATCATTCCCGTGTCATGGTGAGAATGATGCCGGTTCCTCATCCGCCGCCCTCTTTTATATTTGCCGGTCCACCGAATGGGGGTTGTCGCCGATCCATTCATCATGTTGGGTTGTTTCCTGTCCTCTGCTGCCCCCTTTCGGTTGGAGGATTCCAGTCCAGACGTTTCAGCAACTGTGTAGATGCTTTTGAACATACTCAAATACACATTAGAACGTTCTTTTTTTGCACCATTATATAGCCCTGACTTTTATTGTTACATTCATCCGATCTTTTAACTCCTCTCTCATACGGTACGATATTTCAGTATTTTATTGTTTGCGCCCGTAAGTGTGTGTGTGCATGTGTGTTTGTGTGTGTCCCCACCGTCCCAGACCTGTGGACGCCAATCACCTCTGTGTATTTGAGGTCGATCATCAAACAATGCATTCTGGAGGACTTTACCCCCACTCCTATATTTTGTGGCGCCCCTCTTTTGTTATTGCCGCCAGTAAGTCCCTGTTTTACTGACTGCATCACAAAGACAAATGATCGCACCAGGTGTTGACCTCCTGGGCCGGCTCCACAGAAAGTTGCTACTCTGATTTTTAATGCCAATCAACCTACTTGAAACTACATTCCTTCATAGTGAAGAACTGAAAAAGTTCAAGTGAAAAAGTGTGGGTAAATTTTGAATTCTGTGAAAAAGAAAATGGATACCACCATTGAATGGCGGGACTTGGGGGAATCGATTAAAGTTGGAACGGTAGGAATCGGATGAAGGATGGCAAAGATATAAGGGAAAAACTGAAAAAGTGGAGTTGTGGGTGTATTTTGATTTGTGGGTAAAAATGGAATAGCGGGCATCGGGGGAATTGATTAAAATTGGAACGGTCGGAATCGGATGAAGACTGGCAAAGAGAGAAGGGAAAAACTGAATGAGAAGTCTGATCAGATATCCAAGATGGCCGCCCCTGAGGGTTGATGGGAAATAAAGTCTCAGTGTATGTAGCCAAGTGTCCAAGATGGACGCCTGACGACCCCATGGGAAATGGAGTACTTTGTCTACCTAAACAGTAGTCCACAAAGGCCAAAGCACACACAATTAATGACCTCATTGAAAATGAATTGGTTCATTAAAGGTACAGTATGTGGAATTGTTGGAAAATTTTGAATTCTGGTAAGAGGTAAATGAATACACCAATGAATTGGCGGGGATGAATGGAATCGATTAAAGTTGGAACGGTGGGAATCGGATGAAGAACAAAAACTTGAAATTGTTGGTACGAGGGTGTTCTTGGCAATCTAACCCATAATGGGAAACACCTAAAGTTGGAACGATAAGTATAGGTCGGACGCAAATGGAGATATCACAAGAGGAAACATAAAAAATCAGATTTTTCGCGAGTTTTAGGGGGCTTTTACTTATGCAAAAAAGATGCATTATGGGTAAATGACTCTCTGAGGTCATAGGCAGGGTCAAGATGAACGGTTAAACGCTGAATTGGACTGAATCGGACAAACACTTGTAGTCATTAAAGTGAAAAAACAACAATTCTTTGAATTTTGTAAAATATCACAAAATTTAAAAAAGGAAGAAAAATAGTAAACTCAAAGTACAAATTTTGAATTTTGGGCGCTTATATTTAATAGTTTGGATGTTCAACATTTGGAGAGTGTTGATTTTATTGTTCTGAGTTAACCAAGATGGCCGCCATCCTGGGTGGAAGTTGAGCTGAACCCTCATGAGCTGTCTGATCAGATATCCAAGATGGCCGCCCCTGAGGGTTGATGGGAAATAAAGTCTCAGTGTATGTAGCTAAGTGTCCAAGATGGCCGCCTGACGACCCCATGGGAAATGGAGTACTTTGTCTACCTAAACAGTAGTCCACGGAGGCCAAACGTCAACACAATGAATGACCTCATTGAAAATGAATTGGTTCATTAAAGGTACAGTATGTGGAATTGTGGGAATATTTTGAATTCTGGGAAGAGGAAAATGGATACACGAATGGAATGGCGGGCATCGGGGGAAACGATTAAAGTTGCAATGGTGGAAATCGGAGAAGGAATGGCAAAGATATAAGGGAAAAACTGAAAAAGTGGAATTGTGGGTAATTTTTGATTTCTGGGAAAAGGAAAATGGATACCACTATGGAATGGCGGGAATTGGGGGAATCGATTAAAGTTGGAACGGTGGGAATCGGAGCAGGAATGGCCAAGATAGAAGGTTACAAAATTTTGGTGAGGAAAAAAGGAATGAGGAATTATGGTTAAAATTATTAATATTGTTATGAATTACTGGTATGTGTGAATATGTTTAATGATGACAATGTGAAATGAATTAGCTGAATGATTTGAATGCAAAATGAGGAAGCTTCAAATAGGAAAAGTAAAATCTGCCTTTGGGAATGAATTACAAATTGTTATACGTGAAAAATATGGAATTATGGGAAATTATTAATAATTGTGATTTATTGAATTGTTGGGAATGAGCCATAAGGTGGAATGAATGAGTTAAATGTTATGAATATGAAATGGGAAACATCAAAATGTGAAATGTTAATTGTCCCATTGAGAATGAATGGGAAGCCCTCCCGTTGGAAATGCATTATGAAATATTGAAGGTGGGAAAAATATGGAATTACGGGAAATTATTGAAAACTATGAACTACTGGAATGATCGGAATGATCCCTAAAGAAAGCTGAATGAGTTAAATTTTGAAAATATGAAATGTGAAAGATGTAATAATGAAATGAAAAATCACCCAGCGTAAATCAATGTCATGATCTGTTTGTGTTTTGTTGTAGGTTTTGGGTTGCTTAGTTTAGTTATAGGTTCTCTGTGTTTTCCCCCGCGTGTCCTTACTGTAAATTAACCTCACCTGTCGCCCGTGTGTGTCATTCAGTGAGTTTCCCTGCCCCTTGTTGTTCCCAGGTGTTTTGAGTCTTCATTAGTTCTGTTAGTATTTAAGCCCCAGCGTTTTGCCTCATCCCTTGTCGGGTTTTTGTACGTCTTCCCCTCGCCGTCTTGCCTCGCGTTGCCCTCCTTCCCGTGCTGCCTCCCGTTCCTTGTTGCCCCCAGTCAGCTTCAGTTTAACATTTTTGGTTTATACTTTGTATTTTTCGATTCTTTCAACCCTGCCTTTGTTATTAAATCACCTTCACTCGAGCCTTACCCCAGTCAGTCCTGCATTTTTATTGGTTCCGCCTTTCTCACATCCCGCACCTCCTCAAACCGCCATGCCCCACCGTGACGGAAAGACCCGACCAAACCAGGAACCAGCAGGAAGCCCACGGTGGCAAACAAGATGCCGCCGTCGCGCCACCCGCGAATGCCCTCAGCCTGCCAGCCAACTACGTGCTCCCCGCGTAAGCTCTTTCACTCGTTCCCCGTTGTACTCTTCGTCCGAACGCTCCTCCAACGCCACCCCTTACACGCCCTCCTCACGTCTCTCCTCCGCGCCCTACACCTGCGCGTCCGAACTCCCTTACCCCACTATTTTTCCACCCCACGTCTTTCGCGATTCTGACTTTTCCGACACTGACAATTACTCACCGCCCTCGTTCCCACCCAAGCACCTCCCACTGCCTATTAGCCCTCCTCACTACTCCATCGGTTCAGATTTTTCTAACGTAGAGGATGGTTCTCCCTTCGTTAAACTTTGCTCAGAGTCCGGTTCTGAATTTGTTTATCCAAATCCTTTTTCTTTCGACAATTTTGATTTTGATAATGATTTTCTTTTTCCAAACTCCATCCCACCCATTTATGTTAGTGACTCAGAGTCTGATTTAGACGATTTGGATTTCGAGCCTCCCATTGACCGCGACCTTTACCAGGGCACCCGCTTGGCCTTCTGCCCATCCCGTGGTGGCCGACGGGGGCGCCCTAGTAAAGGTCGCCAGTCTTCTTCCTCGTCCTCTAAGCACCGAGCACCTGTCCCGGCACACCCTCGTCAAGAGTCACTCCATCCCTTAGCAGTCCTCACACCACCTCGTGTTTCTTCGCCTTCACCTCATCTCGAGTCACACCCTCCACGCACACTCCCGCCTGTTCCGGTCAAGTCTCTCCCTTGCGCTCGTGTTCCCCAAGCTCCCTGGCGACAGGCTGATGTGGCTAGCGACCCTGTCCATAGTCCCCAGCCAGGCAAGCTGGAGGTCCCCGTCCCGGCTCCGCGGCGACTGTGCGCCCCCGTCCCGGCTCTGCGGCGACTGTGCACCCCCGTCCCCGCTCCGCGGCGACTGTGCACCCCCGTCTCGCCTCCGCGGCAACCGAGCGCCCACTTTCCGGACCTTGTGGTCCTGCCACTGGTGAATGGAGTCCCAGGTCGCGCCCCCGAGCCTCACGTCGCGCTGCAGTCGGCGCCCCCCAAGCCTCACGTCGCGCCGCAGTCGGCGCCACCCGAGCCTCACGTCGCGCCGCTGCCAGCGCCCCCCGAGCCTCACGTGCGCCGCAGCCGGCGCCCCCCGAGCCTCACATCGCGCCCCGGGGTCCACGTCGCACCGCAGCCGGCGCCTCCCGGGTTCCACGTCGCGCCGCTGCCGTAGCCCGCTTCCGAGCCCGCTCCCGGGCCTCATTTCACGCCGCAGTCGGCACCCTCCGAGTACCCCAGGCTGCGCGAGCCCTCCGAGTTCCCCAGGCTGCGCGAGCCCTTCGAGTTCCCCAGGCTGCGCGAGCCCTCCGAGTTCCTCAGGCTGCGCGAGCCATCCGAGTCTCACGTCAGGCCGGTGCGGCCATCCTCTCCAGAGCCACAAGCCGAGCCGCTGCAGGTGCCCTCCGAGCCGCTGCAGGTGCCCTCCGAGCCGCTGCAGATGCCCTCTGAGCCGCAGGCCGAGCCGCTGCAGATGCCCTCCGAGCCGCAGGCCAGGCCGCTGCGGGTGCCCTCCGAGCCACTGGCCGAGCCGCTGCAGGTGCCCTCCGAGCCGCAACTGCCAGCTCCAACACCGCTGCCCATCTCCCATCAGCAAATTCCCTCCGTTCAGGTCAGTCCCTTACCTTCATTAACGTCTCTGGTCGGTCCCCAGCAGTCAAAGATTTCAAAGCCGCTGCAGGAGCCTCCAACGCCGCCTGTCCCGCCTCAGCCGCAGCCTCTCCTGCCTGCACCACTGCGGCCAGTCGGCCTCCAAAGGTTGCCTCTCGCCCAGCAGACGCATCCCGGGTCCTCCTCTGCCGGCGTCCGCCTCATCTGGCGTCAAGGACGCCCTCCGGACTCTCGTCGCCGGGCCCGCCTCCTCTGGCGTCAAGGACGCCCTCCGGACTCTCGTCGCCGGGCCTGCCTCCTCTGGCGTCCCGGACGTCCGCCGGACTCTCGCGCCGGGCTGCGGAACCTGGCGCTCTGTTTGCGCCTCGGGTTTTTCTTGGACACTTTCAGATGGTTTCGTGTTTTTGTTTGATCCCTTCTCCGGGCCCCCTTCCGCCCGCCCTGCTTGGGTTCTTTGTTTTTGGGTTGTTTTGGTTAGGGGTCGTCTGTGTTGGAATTTTATTTCTAAATCAACATAAACTCAAGTTAGTAATCTGACTCTTGAGTAATCTCACTTCTTTTAAAAAAACTCTTCAGGACAGGGGTACATTTGTGAAACCTTTTTTGTGGATAAAAAAATTGGCCATACTGGCTCATTTTGTGGCAACGGCATGCTTGTGGCAGATGCCACATGGTGCAACACTATGCCACACTGTTGCCAACTGTTGCCACTCTTTCGAGGCATTTCCTTGTTATCCCTGTGGCTTCACATCCATGTTTCTTTTTCGTTTTAGACTTTGTAAAACATTGGTATGTATTTGTGTTTTTATTTCACCAATTGCTGTCTGCTATCCAATGTGCTGCAAGCTATGGCTGACTGGGCGTCTCTATATTGTAATACGGAGACACCCGCCAACCAGCGGCCAACCATGAGATGCAAGCAATGGTGGACGGGGCCTCTCCCAACATGCCTCAAGCGATGCAAATGAGTTGGCTGTTGTTTATAGTTAAGTTGAATAATTTTCCTCAAAAAGAAAAAAAGGGAAAATACTGGAGCGGGGATAAAAAAAAAAAGTTAATATCCATCCATCTCACCACCAATTTAAAAATCAACAACAACAAAAAACTTTAACAAAGCAGTGACATACAAAATTGGCAACGATCTAACGGTCCTCCGATAAAAATTGGCGACAATGGAACAGTCCTCGCTGTATTTGCGAAAATAAAAATAAAGCTGACGCTGGGTGGAATCCTCTATCCCCCCAAATTACTTTTCAGGAAACCTCCAAAGTGACATGTTTGCTCCCATTTTCAAAAGTCTAGCTCAGGGGTAGGCAAATCCAAGCCACTATCCTGCATGTAATTAATGTCTCCCTTCTTACTTCATAACTGTATGTCACGTGTGGGCATGGCGGCTTGAGGCAGTGTGGGACGTGGGAAAGGTGGAACCAAAAGGACGCAGGACAGACTGGGATGAGGCTCAAAAGAGGATATTTAATAACAAACGAAAGCAGGGTTGCTTGCAATGGACCAAAAAATACAAAGTACAACCAAAAACACGAAACTCAACTTACTGGGGCAACAGGGGAGTGTTGGAATTTTATTTCTAAATCAACATAAACTCAAGTTAGTAATCTGACTCCAATTTGTGACCTTACCCAACTGCCACTCATCCAACAATTTGCGCGCTCGTTCTGCAATAGAAAGGTATCAGGAAGCCGGCATTTTCACACACGAGTGGATTTATTCCTAACACACAGATCTAATACAAGCACCTGGGTCTCGGGTCCCTCTCAATACAGCCCTGTACGCCTCTGTTGCCACCAGCAGACGTACTCTCATCCGAGTTGCCCAGCAATGAGTTATACTACACAATATGCAAATGGCACATCAACAAAGGCATCCTGGCATTATTTTATTGGCTACGTGTATACTGCAGTTAACTTTAGCTTGCTCTCATTGGTCTTTCTTCCCCTGCAGAATCGCTTGCTTACTCCTCCTGGTTGTAGTTTTCCTCACAGTTGTTTCCCACCAGGTGCCTCTGGGTCATCTTGTCCCCGCGACTAGCACCGTTTGCTCTGAAACATTCCATTCTTACACTCCCTTGCACCCCATCTTGTTTTCTTCACTTTACAGTCTCACACTCTCATACACAGAATGTAGCAACATCTAATGAACTACTTTAAGCTCAAACTCTTATGTTCCTTTAGGAGGCAGCACCGGAAGGATGGACACAAGGGAACGCGAGGCAAGGCAGCGGGGGGAAGACGTACGACAAGGACAAGGCAACGCGAAAAATAAACAATGACCCGACAAGAAGCGAATGCAAACTGGGAACTTAAATAGACTACACATTTAACGAAAAGACACCACACAGCTGGGGGAGAGACAAAAGGCAGGGGAAGCTGACTGGGTGAGAAAGAGGGCAGGTAAACAGGCAGGTGGACAAGATCAAACTAATGAGACAGGGAGGCGAGGCAGACGCGGGGAAGAAACTATAGAAACATAATGGCTAAACAAAAAACCCAAAATCTCTCCAACAAAAACCCATAGCAGAACATTACCCAGGCAGAACGTGACACGGTAAGCATAAATTATTACTTATTATTGTAATTTCAAAGTAATTAGTTACATTACAAAATTACTGTACAGTAATCCCTCATTTATCGCGGGGGTTACGTTCCAAAAATAACACGCGCAAAGTGAAATCCGTGAAATAGCCAGCTTAATTTTTTTCATTATTGTGTGAAGGTGAAACCTTCACATGAGGAAAAAACAGACACAGACATTGAGACAGGGGAGGGGGGAACCCATTGTTTGATTTCACACTCCCCCCTCCTACTGACTCCTAACCTCTTGCCACATACATGCAACGCGCGCACTCAACAGAGGATGACTGGAGAAGACAAGCAACAAATGACTACAACTGTTTGACCACTAATTATGAAAAGAGTCAGATCAGACCACAATCTGGATTTCAAACTAGACCATCTGATAGATATACCTGACCAACGAGAAATTACCCCATGATATCAGCCCCTCGTGGGTTAGTTTATCAAGAAATGACATTGAAAAATTTAGATTTTTTGCGGAAGATACTCCCGCATTAATGGGCGGCGCCAAGCCCTGGATCCAAGCTTTCAGGAGACACACTGATGGTATGAATTTGGCTTGCGGCGACATGGTAAGATTAATCCAGGCATGTTGTTCCTCAATTCACCAATCTGACAAAGTCCTGAGGCATTCCGGCCTTAATATGATTGAACCCGATTGGATGTTTGCTCCTTTCACCATGCGACTGTTTGCTGTGCTCCAGGATCTCTTTCCTTCCGCGTCAGCCGTAGCAAAACTTCCAGACTTGAAACCCACCATGGATCCCGCTGCACACCTCAATGCTTGCCAGACCGCGTTGACAGATAAGACCAGTTCACATCCATCTTGCGACAAGCCGCTTTGTGTGATTTGTAGACATGTGCATCTAGACACACTTTCCATGGAGGTCAGGGAGAAGCTTTCTGAAGACCCTGATCTACTGCAAGGTAATGACGGTTGTTTTAATCAACATGTGACTCACCACGTAAAATTATATGTTCACAGGCAAAACAAATTGGATGAGGGAGTGAAAGGATTGCAGGAACAGCTTCTGAGACTTCAATTAGCACAAGTGCAGAAAAAAAAAAGCAAAGGACACAAAGTCCAAAAAGGGGGTGGCAGATCAACGGATGTGGATGGTTGAGGGACGGCCGGCGAGAGGCAGAGGGGCGTGTTGTGGAAGGGGGAACACCAAAGGAGGTCCTGGCGTCTCTCGCCAAGCTCCAAATCAAGGCTGCTTCAGGTGTGACGGTATGGACCATTGGTGGAGACAGTGCACGTTTCCTTGGCTAGAACAAAGCCAGCACCAGGGCCATCCTCCCCCGAGGGGAGACAGAGGAAGACAACCTCCACGAAGCAAGGACTTGGGCAACGTGGCCCTGCTCCCTGGCGACAGCAACAACTGAGCAAGCTACACCAGCAGGCGGTCATCAGCCACCTCTATGCAGATGACGACGACTGGGCCAAAGATGGGTTTTGTTGGTCTTTCCACAACTCTACCTGTCTCCACACCACAAAATGACTTCTATTGCTGGACAAACTCTCACCCACCACTTGGTGTTGACTGAAAATCAAACACCTATTCATCGCATGTGGCAAGACCTATGAACAAAGACACAAGCAGCCATCTACTGTACATGAACTAAAGGAGGGAGGGAGTGTCTACTTGACGTTCCTGCGGTGAAAACCCTGAATCGACTTGTTCTCCTCCTGCCTCAGCCGACTCTCTCCATCTCACACTGTTGTATGCCTGCAACAATGATTTAATTATTAGGAAGCATTTCAAACAATTAAAGGCGATGAGTGGAAATTGACTAGTCATCACATTTTTGTGGAGAGATGAGGCATTGCGACGTACACATCACTGACAGATAAGCATCTCAATTGTTCATGATAGGTGAGTCATTCACACCACACATAACTGGCTGTAGGAGCAGGCTGGGAGGCACGTGAACTGGGACCCATTGTGTGGTAATGCCAATTGGCCAGTGATCGAACACAAGGTGAAATTTCCTTGGTAATGTATTCCCAGAGCACTGAATGTTTTTGTATCCAGGTTGACGCTGTGGATCCTGGGTTGTTGGAGCATGTCACACGCTCTTGATTTCACGGCAGGGAGCTCGCGGACCACGAGGACGCCGCTCCGCTTTTGGACAAGTTGCCGGACTCGTTGTGGTCCGGGGGCCCCGCTGACATAAGTTTTTGCCACCCCGTTCTTCCGGTATCATTCAAAGTGACACATCATCATTTTGGAGTGCTCCAATGCACATGCAAACCTAAGTCGGCAGGTCGCATTACTAACACTCTTTAGGGACTGTGTGAGGTCGGAGTCCTTGAGTTATCGGACTCCTCTTTCCAAACTCCCATTCTCCCAGTTTTGAAAGCGGATTGTGTAAATTACCATATGGCATTTGACTTTAGGAAAATTAACAAAATTACTGAAAACGCCTTGCATTCTTGTGCCGCTATCAAACATCGCTGTTTGAGCAGGTTGAGCCCGACAATGCAATAGTTCACTGTGATTGATTTGGCTAATAATTTTTTTTGCCTGCTACTGGCAGAAGAGTACAGACAATATTTTGCTTTAAGATTTAACGGTTGTACATTACAATACACACACGTCTCCCAAGGCAGGAGGCTAAGCTCTGGGATTTTCAAAATAAGTATAAGTATAGTATCGTGGGCGGCATGGCTTCGTGGTAGAGTGGTCGTCTCCCAGCCGAAAGGTCGTGGGTTCGATCCCCCGACCATCAAGACCATGTCTAAGTGTCCTTGAGCAAGACACTGAACCCCCAGTTGCTCCTGATGCTGCGTCATCAGTAGGTAAATGACTAGTTAGTGTAAAGCACTTTGAGTACCTAAGGTAGAAAAGCGCTATATAAGTGAAAGTCCATTTACCAAGTCCATTAAGTATTTGTGCGAAGTGCAACAAACGGAAGAGGTACCGTTGACAACGTATTAATTGGTGAGTTGGCTTAAATCCGTTTAACAACTACTCCTTTATATCTTACTCGACTTGGTGAATTGGGGTTCTAAGTGTCACAGAACAGGTTACAGTGATGCTGACGACAAGTGCAATTTTTGACATGACTGCGTTGAGATGACGCCAGTGACCATACAGTTCATTGAACAGGCTGTGAATAATGAGAGAAAGAGAGTGCGCGGAGAGCAGCAGGGGAATGTGGAGTCGCCCGTGCGCACGCCAGGGGCGGCGCTAGCAGGAGACGGGGGCACCACTAGTGCAGGGAGTAAGAGGACTCTGAAGCTGATGAGGGAGGAGGCATCGCGGAAGTTGTTTGATGGACATAGGGTGCTTTCCCGGAAGTGGACTGAACCTCGCTGGAAAGGACCGTTTAGGGTTTTGGCTAGAACTTCACACGCTGTCCAATTGGAAACTAAAGGACAAAAGTGGTACCATTACTCACAGTTGCGCCCGACCCCAGACTTTGTGCCTGCCAATGGTGAGTTTAAAGGTTGACCGCCCGGACGGGCAGGTCAAGAGAGAGTGAAGAGAGAATTGGATCAATGTCGGACTCGAAAGTGTCTGAACAAAGACGACGACGATGCAAATGTTTAACTTTTTTGAATATTTTGCTTGCTGGCTTGTGCTTTGTGTGGACTATGTTGGCATTTGAACATATGGTGCGGGATGACAGAAGTGATGGAGCGAAAGGAGAACGAGAGATGGTGTATCATTCCTGCAATGGAACGGTATGGTATGAAGCAGAGCAAGATGGTGGTAAGACGCTGACACAGACACAACAACTACTGCTAAATCTGAAGTGTAAACAACTGACACAGGTATTTCTATGGTCACTAATAATTGGCTCCTGATGGCTGAACAGGCCGCTAACAATACTAACAAGAATTGTTTGGTATGTTTAGGTGCAAGACCAGTTTTGAAAATCATGGCAGCAACTGCTGTATCCAAAACCTGTCTCTTTGGTTTACTGTATAACAAGACTCTCCAAGGAGAGTGCAGCCAATTGGACTCGGCCTTTCCACTGACACATATGGAAAAGAATAAGCCCATTTTCGACACCCATGTTGCACAACAAAATTTCACCTGCCTAAAGTTAAATGGGACTGGCCCTGGGATTGGAAATATCCAGGAGTCATGGTGTAATGAAAATGTGTCTTTGCCAGCAGGAATTCCTCTCGCTTGTGCTGATGTTTGGCTGTGGTGTGGAGCGAAAGTGTTGTACGATAGGCTTCCCCCCAATGCCTCAGATAAGTGCGCCCTAGTAACGCTGATCATGCCAATTAGTGTGACAGCATTAGACATGGCCAGAATAAATTGGGAAGGTGTTGGACGGTGGGGAAGAATCCCCTTCCTGGTGAGGAAGAAAAGGGATATGCAAGAATGGTTGAAGTAAGGAGACCCCACGAACATAGATCCAATTGGAGTTCCGAGAGGGGTCCCTGATCAATATAAATTGGTGGATCAAGTGGCGGCAGGTTTGGAGAGTATTTTCCTGTTCATTACAGTAAACAAAAATGTGGACCGGATTAATTATGTCCACTACAATGTCCAACGATTGGCGAACTTCACCACCTCGGCACTCCAGGCAGTGCATGAGCAATTGGCAGCCACGTCTCTTATGGCATTCCAAAATAGATTGGGTTTAGATATAGTGTTAGCTGAAAAAAGAGGAGTGTGTGGTATTTTGGGGGATCAGTGCTGTACTCTGATTCCCAACAATACGTCTCCTGACGGTCGCCTTACTAAGGCATTGGAGGGTCTGCGCACGCTAAGTAACAAAATGAAGGAGCACTCAGGTGTGGACACCAGTTGGTACTCTGTGGACTGGTTAAACGTCTTTGGCAAATACAAAAGCTTGATATCAGTACTGATTTCTATTGCTGTGTTTGCCGCTATTATGGTGTTATGCGGATGTTGCTGTATCCCATGTATCAGATCATTAACTGTTTAGACAATTGAACGCACGTTGGGGCCACTTCATCCGGGTGGCCAGTACATGATGATCCCTCAGAAGGACCCTCCAGGAGGCGGAGACAGCTGTGGCCCTCCGGGAGTCCGGGATGTGAGTATGTGAAGGCGGCCTCAGGGACCTGAGGCCATGAGGAGGGAATGACATTTTCTACTGATTTTCTACCAGAATGAAATTTTGTACTGATTTTTAATTTTCTACTATGTTTTAATTGTTTACTGATTTTTAGCTTATGGCTATTGATTTTAGCTCGTGTTTAACAATAAAACAAGGTATTCGAGTGATGACCTCAGTCGTCTGAGGTCATGAGAGGGAATAAAGGAATATAAGAGTTTGAGCTTAAAGTAGTTCATTAGATGTTGCTACATTCTGTGTATGAGAGTGTGAGACTGTAAAGTGAACAAAACAATATGGGGTGCAAGGGAGTGTAAGAATGGAATGTTTCAGAGCAAACGGTGCTAGTTGCGGGGACGAGATGACCTTGGCACCTGGTGAAAAACAACTTTGAGGAAAACTACAACCAGGAGGAGTAAGCAAGCAATTCTGCAGGGGAAGAAAGACCAATGAGAGCAAGCTAAAGTTAACAACAGTATACACATAGCCAATAAAATAATGCCAGGATGCCTTTGTTGATGTGCCATTTGCATATTGTGTAGTATAACTCATTGCTGGGCAACTCGGATGAGAGTACGTCTGCTGGTGGCAACAGCGGCGTACAGGGCTGTATTGAGAGGGACCCGAGACCCAGGTGCTTGTATTAGATCTGTGTGTTAGGAATAAATCCATTCGTGTGTGAAAATGCCGGCTTCCTGATACCTTTCTATTGCAGAACGAGCGCGCAAATTGTTGGATGAGTGGCAGTTGGGTAAGGTCACAAATTGGAGTCAGATTACTAACTTGAGTTTATGTTGATTTAGAAATAAAATTCCAACACTCCCCTGTTGCCCCAGTAAGTTGAGTTTCGTGTTTTTGGTTGTACTTTGTATTTTTTGGTCCATTGCAAGCAACCCTGCTTTCGTTTGTTATTAAATATCCTCTTTTGAGCCTCATCCCAGTCTGTCCTGCGTCCTTTTGGTTCCACCTTTCCCACGTCCCACACTGCCTCAAGCCGCCATGCCCACACGTGACATACAGTTATGAAGTAAGAAGGGAGACATTAATTACATGCAGGATAGTGGCTTGGATTTGCCTACCCCTGAGCTAGACTTTTGAAAATGGGAGCAAACATGTCACTTTGGAGGTTTCCTGAAAAGTAATTTGGGGGGATAGAGGATTCCACCCAGCGTCAGCTTTATTTTTATTTTCGCAAATACAGCGAGGACTGTTCCATTGTCGCCAATTTTTATCGGAGGACCGTTAGATCGTTGCCAATTTTGTATGTCACTGCTTTGTTAAAGTTTTTTGTTGTTGTTGATTTTTAAGTTGGTGGTGAGATGGATGGATATTAACTTTTTTTTTTATCCCCGCTCCAGTATTTTCCCTTTTTTTCTTTTTGAGGAAAATTATTCAACTTAACTATAAACAACAGCCAACTCATTTGCATCGCTTGAGGCATGTTGGGAGAGGCCCCGTCCACCATTGCTTGCATCTCATGGTTGGCCGCTGGTTGGCGGGTGTCTCCGTATTACAATATAGAGACGCCCAGTCAGCCATAGCTTGCAGCACATTGGATAGCCGACAGCAATTGGTGAAATAAAAACACAAATACATACCAATGTTTTACAAAGTCTAAAACGAAAAAGACAAACATGGATGTGAAGCCACAGGGATAACAAGGAAATGCCTCGAAAGAGTGGCAACAGTGTGGCATAGTGTTGCACCATGTGGCATCTGCCACAAGCATGCCGTTGCCACAAAATGAGCCAGTATGGCCAATTTTTTTATCCACAAAAAAGGTTTCACAAATGTACCCCTGTCCTGAAGAGTTTTTTAAAAGAATTCAGTAATTATATAAAAATGTTGTCATTTATCGAAAGTGCAAGTAGTCCACAATATCCTGAAAAAAATCTCATTTATATTTACCCCCACTCCTATCTTTTGTGGTGCCCCTCTTTTGTTATTGCCGCCAGTAAGTCCCTGTTTTACTGACTGCATCACAAAGACAAATGATCGCACCAGGTGTTGACCTCCTGGGCCGGCTCCACAGAAAGTTGCTACTCTGAATTTTTATTGCCAATCAACCTACTAAAAACTACATTCCTTCAATATATATATATATATATATATATATATATATATATATATATATATATATATATATATATATATATATATATATATATATATATATATATATATATCACACTTCACGGTCATGGGACCTGATTTTATTTATTTTCTTTAGCTATCGTAATACGAAACTAGTCCTGGAAGACACTACACAACCCCAGGGGTCTCTCAAATCTGATATGACATTTCAAAATGAGTGACCCCTGAAAATGACAAATTCAACTGTCAATTTATCACATTTTTAAAAACATCAATGAAAACAATTCTCTTGCTATCGTAACATGACACCTGATCTGGGGAATACTAGCGCAACCCAGGGATCCCACAGTTGCGTCTCATCAAAATCTGATGTGACATTTCAAAATGAGTGACCTATGAATAATGACACATTCAACTGTTTCAACATTTCAACATTTTTAAGAAAATCATTTAAAAAATGTATTTAGCTATCGTAACATGTATACCCTGGTCTGGGGTATACTACATTACACCAGGGGTCCCCCAATAAAATAAAGTTGGATTGGATTGGATTTTGCAAATACATTCAAATAGACGTTTCATTTTAGTTTATTATTAAAAAGGATCCCATTCGTATCACATCATTAGATTAATCCTGGAGAAAATGTACTAACGACAGGTCTCCCGGAAATGCTGTCTCCCCACAATCTGGTCCCATCAAAATCTGATGTGGCATTTCAAAATGAGTGACCCCTGAAAATTACACATTCCACTGTCAATTTATTACATTTATTAAAAATCATTTAAAAATGTTTCTAGCTATCGTAACACAACACCTGTTCTGAGGGGATACTAGAGCACCCCAAGGGTACCCCAATTGGGTCCTATCAAAATCTGATGTGGTATTTTAAAATGAGTGACTTCTGAAAATGAAACATTCAACTGCCAATTTATCACATTTTTAAAGATTTGTTTAAAAAATAAAATCTTTAGCTTTCGTAACATCACACCTGATCTGGGGGATACTAGAACACCCCAGGAGTCCCCCAATCGTGTCTCATCAAAATCTGATGTGGCATTTTAAAATGAGTAACCTCTGAAAATGCCACATTACAGTGTGATTATATCACGTTTTTAAAAAAATCATTTAAAAAAAATTCTTTAGCTATCTTAACACCACACCTGTCTTGGGGGACACTAGAGCACCATAGGGGTCCCCCAAACTAGGTCTAATCAAAATCTGATGTGGTGTTTCAAAATTAGTGACCCCTGAAATTGCCACATTTAACATTCATTTTGTCACATATTTAAAATCATTAAAAAAAAAAATCTTTAGCTATCATTAGTAATGGGCTACTGTCACTCAAAGCTCCAAGACATGTGCCAGAGCTCCGAAAACAATTGTATAGAATCTTTGCAGCGAGACGTGGTTTGATCACGTTATTCATGACGTCAAACGCGCTTTAGAGATGTTTGAGTGTTTCGAATCATCAGATTGGTTTGTTTGATTTCAAATCACTTGGCGGCTTTAAACGTTCACTGGGATTGGCGTCGTTATTTAGTGTCGTTCATTTGAAATGCTTTTTGAGGGAGTTGTGTTTCATTAATTAAGTGTCATTCATTAAATAAATCTATCATTAATTAATTAAATGTTGCATTTTATTATTCATTTTTTGAATGAATGTGTCACGTCGAGGCATGGCGACGTGAGGCGGTGGAGGGAAAGGGGCTCAAAACGCAGGAGGACGGAGAGGGTTTGCTCAAACAAAAATGCTCTTTTAATAATAAAACAGGGCAGGAAAAGCAGAAGACAAAAACTTGACAAAGTAGCAAAATAAATGAGGAACGGAATATAACTCACGAGACTAAATGGGACGACAGGGGAAGACTGGAGGACGAGTACAGAGGCACAGGGAACACGAAGTGACGAGGTACAATAATCCGACAAAAGCAACAGAGGAACGGCGGTTTAAATACATGAAGACTAATTACTGAAAACACACTACAGCTGGACGGGGACAGGAGGCAGGGGAACCGGATAGGCTAACCCGAGAGGAGCAGAGGCACACGGACAACAGGTGGACGAGATAAAACTAACGAGACTGAGACAAAGGCAGACGCAGGGAAAAACAACACGAATGAATGACGAAATGAACCAGGAACTACTGAAACTAAATCCAAAAACCCAAAAACCCCAGACAGAACGTGACAGAATGACACTTAATTATTTAATGAAACATTATTTAATGACACTTTACACAAATTATTGAATGGTCATTTATTTATTGAATTTTGGCACTTTCAGTCTTCTGATGGCTAGCTAGTTAGATAGACAGACAGACAGACAGACAGACAGACAGATAGATATTTATGGTTAGATAAACCAATATCTATCATGGTGTAGACTCATGCCGCGTTCAGATGGAGCGCGAAGAGTGTACGTAGGTTTTGCATTGTAGTCAATGGAGTTCGCGCGACGGGCGCGATGACGCGTTGACCGACGCAATGGATGCGAAGAAGCGACGTGCGGCGCGTAATTACACGTGACGCGAGAAGTTAAAAAAATTTAACTTTTTTTGCGTGACGCGTCGCGTCAGCCAATCAGCTTCAGGAACGTTCAATGTCTCAAGCAGGGGGCAGGAACAAAACATGGCGGCTGCTTTGCGCTCACCGGGAGCGATCCAACACGGCCAGCTGAGCTTTCAATACAAAACAGAGCCGAGCAAGAGCACTCACCTGGCTTGTAGAAAGGCGGAAGGGAGAACTTAGGACAACTGGTATGTGCAACGTTTGCTTCCTTGTTTTTTAACAGCGTTGAACCATAACTACTGTGCTAAGCTAACGATAGCGCAGCAACAATTAAATTTTACCTGTTTAGGCAGGAGCGACGCATAAAGGAGGGACAACGTGAGCTGCTTCCATCCCAGAGTTCGTCTGAGAAGCAGCAGCACAGACGCGCTCCTTTCCGTCCCCCCTACCGGGAAACACTCACCACAAATTCTGGTTTTCTGTCGTTCTCCAAAATAATACAATGTAAATCACATACAACATTATTATAACGGCAGTTTGAATAGCGAAAATAAATGACATTTGTAACTATTTTGAAATTATACTTCACTTATATATAAAGGTGACAACACTAACCCCAGGGACGCGCAGTGTAAAAATAGAACAATAAAGGTGCTGTCGGAGAAAATATTGGCTCTGCCATATCCCGTTAAAGTGAACATTCTCAGCAATGCTCTCTACAGTGGCCCTGAAGTGCAAATGAAAAAAACAAATACCGAAGCAAAATTAAAAAAAAGAAAAAAACATTTACAAAAGACGAAACAAAAAGAAAGAAAAACGCAATTCAAAAACAAAACGCAAGAAAAGAAAAGAAAAACCTTTTTACAAAGGTCGAAATGCACGCAACATTTTCACAAACGCACGTAACATTTCGAGAAACAAAACAAAGAAAGAAAAACGCATTTCAAAAACAAAACAAAACAAAACAACAACAAAAAAAACGCAATTAAAAACAAAACACAAAAAAAGAAAAGAAAACAACTTTTTTCAAAATTCGAAACGCATGCAACATTTTTGCAAACGCGCGCAACATTTTCACAAACGCACGCAACATTTCGAGAAACACTATTATTTAAAGACCAAACCAGAAGTGGCGGGGGCGGAAGGGAATGCTGGACTCACGACTGATTGGTCGAGGAGGGGCAACCTGATTGGACGTAAATTGACTTTGTATTCGAACAGGAGGTTGTTTCACGGGACGTAATCATATCCTTAAAAAAAAAAGAAGAGTTGTCAACACCGATTCTAACGTCGGCGCTTTCCGTTTTTTAAATAAATTATTTTGTTAAATTTTGGCGATTTATCTTAAATGCTTGTTAATCATTTATACCCTCAAAATGAATCACTGGCTCCCCTTGTTGAGTTGGGGTAAATACTCCTAAATATCTACAAGCATCAATGAAGTACCCCCAATTATGCGACAACTGCTGTAAGAAATTCCTTTGCCTAATTTTAAGGATTTTTTTAAATGCATATTGACCATAATTTACCAATACATTGATCAATAGCTCTGCTGTTGGTTCGATTAGGGACTCCAAAATCCCCAAACACATCACTGAAGTCCATCCCTTCATGCTACAACCTCTGGTTTTCTAATAAATTCCTTTGCCTAATTTTAAGGATTTTTTATGCTTATTGAGCAATAATTTAAAAATATATTGATCAATAGCTCTGCGGTTGGTTGAGTTAGAGATCCCAAAATCACCACACAGAAAAGTGAAATCCCTCCCTTCATGTTACAACCTCTGGTTTCTTATTTTAAGGATTTTGTTTTATGCTTATTGATCAATATTTATTAATATATTGATCAATAGCTCAGCTGTTTGTTGGGTTAGAGACTTCAAAATCACCAGACACATCAGTGACATCCCTCCCTTCATGCTACAATCTTTGGTTTTCTGAAAAATCCCTTTGCCAAATTTTAAGGATTTTTTTATGATTATTGATCAATATTTACCCATATATTGATCAATAGCTCGGCTGTTTGTTGGGTTAGAGACTTAAAAAAAGGCAAAGGAATTTATTTGAAAACCAGAGATTGTGCCATGAAGGGAGGGACGTCACTGACTTGTTTGGCAATTTTGGAGTCCCTAACCCAACCAACCGCAGAGCTATTGATCAATATACTGGTAAATTATGGTCAATATGCATTTTAAAAAATCCTTAAATTTAGGCAAAGGATTTTATTAAAAAAACCAGCAGTTGTACCGTAATTGGGGGTACTTCATTGATGGTTGTAGATATTTACTCCAGGGTTCACTCCAGGGTTCCCCCAAATTGGGTCTCATTAAAATCTGATGGAACATTCCAAATAAGTGACCCCTGAAAATGCCACATTTAACTGTTATTTTATCACATATTTAAAGAATAATAATTTAAAAAATGTTCTTGCTTATTTTTGGTTGCTTATTTTGAAATTCCACATCACATTTTTTTAGGACCCAGTGTGCAGACCCCTGGGGGTGCTCAAGTATCCCCCAGAAAAGGTGTGGTATCACAATAGCTGTGCTGGAACTATACTTGTTTCATTTACACAGTTTGATTGTTCTGTTTCACATTATGGGTTGATGAGGTTATTGTTTTGTCCTTTAGTGCCACCTTGTGTTCATTTACATTATATGCCCAAGAGGCTCTGCCGTCCGTCAGTTGAAGATCGCCGTTCTATAGTTAAACACCTAGTTCGTGGCAAAGTTGAGAAATTATACGTCTGTGAGTACATGTTGTCATCCTTGTGTTGTTTATGTGTCCAAACGATGATAGCGTGTATATGTTCAAGTTCTGTTTAGATTTGCTTCCTCTAGATAGTTAGAACAGTTGCCAAATGTATTAGCTTGTTAGTAGTGTATGTCTGTGTGCAAAAGCTAACTTCTCAGATGTTGCTAGTCGAACGAGTGTTGTAAGTATGTTATGGTGTGTAACGTATGTTTGATCAATATGTGAATATTGTAAATAGTTCGAAAGTAATTATATTTCATTTCCATGTTTATTGCAGTTTTACAGAAAGAGAGAAAGAAACGAAAATTTAGTATCGGTTCTAATTAGCTGTACAAGCCAGGAAAACAAGTAAAGGACTTAAACTTCCACGCTTCAAGCTTTCATTGGACCAACTCAACTCTTGTTAGCTATCTGTCTAGTTTGACAGCGACGTCAAACGAGGACAGAATAATAGCTAAAGAATTTTTTAGAATTATTTTTGAAACTTGAGATAATGACAGTTGAATGTATCATTCCACATCAGATTTTGATAAAATCATTTTTGGGAGACCCCTGGGGTGCTCTAGTATCCCACAGAACAGGTGTGGTACTACGATAGCTAAGGAACTTTTTTTTTAAATGATTTAAATATGCTATAAAAATGACAGTACATTGTGGCTATTTCAGCGGTCACTAATTTTGAAATGCCATATCAGATTTTGATGGGTCAATGTTTGGGGGACCCCTGGAAAGCTCTAGTATCCCCCAGAGCAAGTGTGGTGTCACGGTTGCTAAAGATTTTTTATTTTTTTTTAATGGTGTTTTAAGATGTGATAAAATGACATTACAATGTGGCTATTTCAGGGTCACTAATTTTGAAATGCCATATCATATTTTGATGGGTCTCAGTTTGAAGCACTCCTGGAATGCTCTAGTATCCCTGTTAGAATAATTGTATATATAGTGATTATACATTTGCTACAAAATATAAATGCTTGCAATGAAGAAATGCTTTGCTGTGAGAATGATTATAGTGACTATAAATTTGATACAAAATATACTGTAACTGCTTGCAAAGAAGAAATGCTATGTTCTGAGAATGAGTGCGCTGCTTGTCGAGAAAAACTGTTTTATTGTTTTGTCTCAAGTAGGCAGAAGGCCGCTTGCCATATCATATTTTGATGGGTCTCAGTTTGAAGCACTCCTGGAATGCTCTAGTATCCCTGTTAGAATAATTGTATATATAGTAATTATACTGTACATTTGCTACAAAATATAAATGCTTGCAATGAAGAAATGCTTTGCTGTGAGTGATTATAGTGACTATAAATTTGATACAAAATATAACTGCTTGCAAAGAAGAAATGCTATGTTCTGAGAATGAGTGCACTGCTTGTCGAGAAAAACTGTTTTATTGTTTTGTCTCAAGTAGGCAGAAGGCCGCTCAAGCCTGCCTGCTGGGGCGCTCCTGCAGCTGTGATCAAAATATCTTACAGACAAAATATTCTGCAGAATGTCTTGCTTCGCATAATATTTTATCATACATGTATTACTTTTTCACCAACATGCTCACACATAGAAGGACAAGTACACTAGGTTCCAGCCATTGTCTTTCCCCTGATGCACTTTTGCCCCTTTTAGGTCTGGAACCTTCATGTAGTTAGGGACCTCTGTATCAAATAAAAGGGGGTTTGGAGAGGCTGGCAGAGCGCAATAGAATTGACCTTGGCTGGTTCCTCTTTGCTCCCCTCATGAATGAGCTGGAAAAATATTGCCTTTTCTCCTTATTTGTGTACATTTTCTTACAAATGTCTAACAAATGAACCTGACAACCCCTCAGAACAGGTGTAGTGTAACTAAAGCTAAAGTTTTTTTTTTTAAAGATGTTTTAAATATGTGATATATTGACAGTTTAATGGGGCATTTCCAAGAGTCACTAATTTTGAAATTCCACATCAGATTTTGATAGGACTCAGTTTGAGGGACCCCTGGGGTGCTCTATTATACCCCAGAACAGGTGTGATATTATGAAAGCTAATAAAATATTTTTTAATGATATTCTAAAAATGTGATATTGATAGTACAATATGGCATTTTCAGGGGTCACTCATTTTGAAATGCCACATCCAATTTTGATAGTTACCTGTTTGGGGGACCACTGGGGTGCTTTAGTATCCCCCCAGAACAGGTGTGGTATTATGATAGTTAAAGAATTCTGTTTTAATTACATTTTAAATATAAAATAAAATTACAGTACAATGTGGCTATTTCAGGGGTCACACATTTTGAAATGCCATATCAGATTTTGATTAGACCCAGTTTGGGGGACCCCTGGAGTGCTTTAGTGTCCCTCAGGACAGGTGTGGTGTTACAATAGCTAAAGAATTTGTATTTAAGATGTGTTCAATATATGATAAAATGACAATACAATATGGGCTCACCACCTGTGTGAGGGGCCATAGGGTTCGGGTGCAAAGAGAGCGGCCAAAGGCAGGGACCTTGGCGCACCGATCCCCGGCTACAGAAGCTAGCTCTTGGGACATGGAATGTCACCTCTCTGGCGGGGAAGGAGCCTGAGCTGGTGTGCGAGGCTGAGAAGTTCCGACTAGATATAGTCGGACTCACCTCCACACACAGCTTGGGCTCTGGTACCAGTCCTCTCGGGAAGGGTTGGACTCTCTTCTACTCTGGAGTTGTGAGAGGCGCGGTGTGAGGCGCAGAGCTGGTGTGGGCAATCTTGTTGCCCCCCAGCTCAGCGCCTGTACATTGGGGTTTACCCCAGTGGACAAGAGGGTAGCCTCCTGTCAGAGAAATCTCTAAAAGAAGACTAGGACAAGCCTGCTGCTCAGCAGCAAAAATCCCAGAGTATCCCCCAGAACAGGTGTGGTATTATGACAGTTAAAGAATTCTGTTTTAATTACATTTTAAATATATGATAAAATTACAGTACAATGTGGCTATTTCAGAGGTCTGTCACGGGGGTGCGAGGCGGGTAGGAAGGCTGGCGTGGTTGCGTAGGTGGAGGACCCAAAAGCAGGAGGGCGTCGAGACAGGGAATGCATGTAATGGTCCTTGTTTGTCAACATAAGGAACGGGACAAAAGCGGGAAAAACAGGACGGTAAAATCTCTAACTAAGGGCGCAGGCAGGCTGACAAAACAGCAAACAAACACTAACTGACAGGCGGCAGGAAAACACGGGGCTGACGGGCGGCAGGAAAACACGGGGCTGACGGATGACGGGTGAGACGTGACTACAATACGACAATGATCCGACACGGGCTGTAACAAAAACTAGGTTTAAATACTCTCACACACTAATCAGACAGACGCACGGCAGCTGGGCAGGGAACAATAGGCAAGGTGAGAGGATTGGAGGACACACGAGGTGCAGGTAACGCGGACAGGTGGACTAAATCAAAACTAACACAGGGAGACACGAGAGGAGCAGAAGCAGGAACTATATGAACAGAAAAGAACAGAAGAAGAAGAGCCCTGGGGTGCTGAAGTGTCCCCCAGGACAGGTGTGCTGTTACAATAGCAAACTCTTTTTTTAATTATTTTTAAAAAAAAGTAATTTATTGACAGTCGAACTTGGCATTTTTAGGGGTCACTAGTTTTGAAATGTCACATCAGATTTAGATATGACCCAAATAGAGGGACCCTTGGCATGCTGAACTGTCATCCAGGACAGGTGTTATGTTAATATAGCCAAAGATGTTTTTTAAATGATGTTTTAAATATATGATAAAATGATAGTACAATGTGGCATTTTCAGGGGTCCCGTATTTTGAAATGCCGCATCAGAATTTGATGGGACCCGATTGGGGATACCCTGGGGTGGTGTAGTATCCCCCAGAACAGGAGTGGTGTCATGATGGCTAAAGAATGATTTTGTTATGATTTGTTTTAAATGTGATATATTGACAGTACAATCTGTTATTTTCAGGGGTCACTCTAATTTACCCTGTAATTCACCCTGAGGTGCTCCAGCGTCCCCCAGGAATAGTGTGGTGTTACAATAGCTAAATATTTTTTTTCATGAGTTTTTAAATATATGATCAAATGACATTAAAATTTGGTATTTTCAGGAGTCACTAATTTTCAAATGCTTCATCAGATTTTGATGGGACCAGATTGTAGGGAGACAGCATTTCTGGGAGACCTGTCGTTAGTACATTTTCTCCAGGATTCATCTAATGATAAATAAACAAACAAAAATAAACATCTATTTGAATGTATTTGCAATATCCAATCCAACTTTATTTTTTAAGCACTTTAAAACAACCACAGATGACCCAAGTGTTGTACAGAGAAATAAAAAAAAACATTGTAAAAACAGACACAACAGCTCAAGGACATAAAACGCCAAATCTGATAAGACAAATGAGTAAGGGTCAAAAATAGACTAAAATGAAGGATAAAAAGAATAAAATAGTGAATAAAAATGATAGGGATAAAAGAATAATGGAATAAAATAAAGTAAAAAAGTCCACTGTCTTACTAAGTGTTAAACGCCAAGGAGAAGAGGTGGGTATTGAAAAGGGATTTAAAAACAGGAAGGGAGGAGGCCTGTCTAATGTGCTGAGGCTGCTTGTTCCAGAGTTTTGGGGCTGCAACAGTAAAGGCACGGTCCCCTCTGAGATTCCGCTTAATTTGCGGCTCTTTCAAGAGCAGCGGATCAGCTGACCTGAGATAGCAAGCAGGTGTGTAGGGGTGCAGAAGCTTAGAGAGGTATGGAGGGGCAAGACCGTTCAGGGATTTAAAAGCAAATAAAAGTATTTTAAAATGAATCCTAAAATGTCCAGGCAACCAGTGGAGAGAAGCTAAAATGGGGGAAATGTGCTTATGCTTGCATGTGCCTGTAAAAGACGTGCTGCAGCGTTCTGGACTATCTGGAGACAGAAGATGACCGAGGCACTGACCCCCACATAAAGGGCATTACAGTAGTCCAGTCGGGTAGTTATGATGATCCTTTCGAACACATATTAATAACATGACAAGAACGGCGTTTTTTCACCTCCGCAATATAGCTAAAATTCGCCCTATTCTTTCTCTTAGCGATGCAGAAACATTAATTCATGCATTTGTTACGTCGCGCCTAGACTATTGCAACATTTTGTTTTCTGGACTTCCCATGTCCTACATTAAAAGCCTGCAGTGTGTACAGAATGCAGCAGCGAGACTATTGACAAGGACAAGAAAGTTTGATCATATTACTCCGATTCTAGCTGACCTGCATTGGCTTCCAATACACGTGAGATGTAATTTTAAGGTGCTGTTAATTACTTATAAAAATCTACACGGTTTAGCTCCTTCCTATCTCTTCGACTTAGTATCACCTTATGTTCCGCCCCGACAACTTCGATCGCAAAATGCCGGTTTGCTATCGACCCCACGGGCTAAAAAGAAGTCTGCGGAATCAAGGGCATTTTCCATTCGCGCGCCAGTACTATGGAATGCCCTACCTATGGAAGTTCGCGCAGCCACCTCAGTAGAAATCTTTAAATCCCGACTAAAAACACATTTATATTCAAAAGCATTTTGTTAATTTAGCCTTCTTCTTTTTTCTTTTTTCCTGCCCCCCTCTTCCGGCTGGGAGAGGGGGCTAGCTAGATGGTGAGGGTTGACTTGACCGCCTCCATTGGGTCCTGCGTTGGTCGACCATCACGGGTTAGGAGTTCGGCCGTCTGCAGTCCACCTGGCTGGAATGTGGGATGGTTCCTGCCCAATGGCCTTGCCTGCTGTCAAGACATCACTGCACTATATAGCACAATATGTTTTCTGTAATTAGGGCCCGAGCAGCTACCGCTGCGAGAGCCCTCTTGTTTTTCTCCGGAATATTATTAGGGCCCGAGCAGCTACCGCTGCGAGAGCCCTCTTGTTTTTCTCCAGATTATTATTATTAGGGCCCGAGCAGCTACCGCTGCGAGAGCCCTCTTGTTTTTCTCCAGATTATTCTTCTTCTTATTATTATTATTAGGGCCCGAGCAGCTACCGCTGCGAGAGCCCTCTTGTTTTTCTCCGGATTATTAGGGCCCGAGCAGCTACCGCTGCGAGAGCCCTCTTGTTTTTCTCCTGATTATTATTATTAGGGCCCGAGCAGCTACCGCTGCGAGAGCCCTCTTGTTTTTCTCCAGATTATTAGGGCCCGAGCAGCTACCGCTGCGAGAGCCCTCTTGTTTTTCTCCAGATTATTAGGGCCCGAGCAGCTACCGCTGTGAGAGCCCTCTTGTTTTTCTCCAGATTATTATTCTTATTATTAGGGCCCGAGCAGCTACCGCTGCGAGAGCCCTCTTGTTTTTCTCCAGATTATTATTCTTATTATTATTTAGGGCCCGAGCAGCTACCGCTGCGAGAGCCCTCTTGTTTTTCTCCAGATTATTATTATTATTATTATTATTAGGGCCCGAGCAGCTACCGCTGCGAGAGCCCTCTTGTTTTTCTCCAGATTATTATTAGGGCCCGAGCAGCTACCGCTGCGAGAGCCCTCTTGTTTTTCTCCAGATTATTAGGGCCCGAGCAGCTACCGCTGCGAGAGCCCTCTTGTTTTTCTCCAGATTATTATTCTTATTATTATTATTATTAGGGCCCGAGCAGCTACCGCTGCGAGAGCCCTCTTGTTTTTCTCCAGATTATTATTCTTATTATTAGGGCCCGAGCAGCTACCGCTGCGAGAGCCCTATTGTTTTTCTCCGGATTATTATTATTATTATTATTATTATTATTATTATTATTTACTGTGCAGCGCTTTTCCATTTTTAAGGGCCTAAACATGCACGAAAAGTCACCAAAATTTGCACATTTGTCGGGCCTGGTGAAAAATTGGATATTTTTGTGTTTCCCAAAACAATGCAAAAAAAATGGCTTTGCAGCGCCACCTAAGGTCGAAAAATTGTACCTGGTCCCGGCCCGTTTGACCTAGAGCTACGAAAATTTTTGGGCACATGTAGGACCTTGAGACCTACAAAAAAGTCAGCGCGAGCCATGTGCTCAGATGTACAGAAAAAGAGTTATGAATTTTTGAATGTGCTTTTTTGGCCCATTTTTGCACGTTTGCAGGTCCCAAACTGCTCCTTGTTTCTCCTAAATGCTTTACTTAATCGCCTTCAAATTTGCTGTGGTCCATATTCACACATAGGGGCACAAGTGGGCAAAATTTAGTGCAGATCCGCTGACATATATGATAGGGGCGTGGCTTCAAATTATGTGTTCAATTTTTCCTTCGCCAAGAGTGACATAAACCTTAATAACTTTGTTGTACTAGCTTAAAAAAATCTAAAACTTCATAGATACATTGAAACTTTTGTCTTTAACACCTTTGAAAAAAGTTTTTTTAAATACCTACTAGCGCCGCCTAGTGGTTGATTAAAATGTTATTTTTTACACTCTCATGTATTGTGCTCAGTCTGTTTGAGTAAAACAAATGAAAATTGGTCAGAATATCATTAAGACATGGAATATTGAGGTTTTAAAATTTTATGACATTTCGATAATGGGCGTAGTCTGCACGCCACCTCAAAGTCAGATGACTTGCCAAAACGAAAAAAGTGGCTGTAATTGGCCCCAAAATGGCCTTATGAGTGGAAAATAGCCTCTCACTCCCGGCCCGTTTGACCTAGAGCTCCAAAAGTTTGTAGCCTTATGTAGGACCTCGAGCCCTACAAAAAAGTCAGCGCGAGCCATGTGCTCAGATGTACAGAAAGAGAGTTATGAATTTTTGAATGTGCACTTTTGGCCCGTTTTTGCTCATTTGCAAGTCCCGAACTGCTCCTTTTTTCTCCCAAACGATTGACCCGATCGACTTCAAATTTGCTGTGATGTTTTATCTGACTGTGAGGCACAATTGTTCAAATTTTTGTGACGATCCGCCAACAAATATGTTGGGGGCGGGGCTTTATATTATGCCTTTGATGATTACTTTGCCACATGTGAAACAAACCTTTATAACTCAGCTTTACAAGCTTGGAAAAATCTGAAACTTCACAGACACATGGAAACTCAAGCCCTTAACACAAGTAGTTAAAAAATCTTCAATTGCTTATAAGGCCATCTAGTGGCAAACAAAAATGTCAGTCTGATGTCTCGCCAAAACGAACAAAGTTGCTGTGTTTGGTCCCAGATAGTCTTATCTTTTCTAAACTTCATATATTTAATGAGTTTCCAATGCCGAATACACCTATTAACGTATTTTTTGTTATAGTGCGAGCGCCACCTAGTGGCAGCCAAAAATATAGCATTTTTTAAACGTTTTTATGTGTTTAGCTGAGCCCTTTGAAGTAATATCGCTGAAATTAAGTCTGAAAAGCCTCTAGACAGCCCTGCTGACCTCCACCAAATTTTACGAAGTTTCGATAATGGGCGTGGCCTCTACGACCATTTTCATTCCAAAGCTTTATCTGTCCAGTAAAACTTGCTGTAATTTGACCCAGATGATCTGATTTTCTCACAATTTCACACATTGGATGAAAATATTCTCCTGAACATATCGACAAAAATATATTCTAGTTTAAAGCTAGAGCCACCTAGTGGCTGCAAAAAATGTCATTAGTCGAACGATTACAGTCAATCCTGTTTGGTTTGACCTACAGCTATGAAACTTTGTAGGCAAATGAAGGACTGCATGACCTACAAAAAAGTCAATAGAAGTGATGTGCTAGGATGTACAGAAAAATTGTTATAAATTTTTTTAATGTGCAGTTTTGTCCCATTCTTAGACATTAGCTGGTCTCAAACTAGTGCCTTTTTCTCTTAAATGATTCACCCCATTACCTTCAACTTTGGCATGAATCATTATCCAACTGAGGGGCACACATAGTCCAAATATCGTGAAGATCTCTTGACATAAAAGATGGGGGCGGAGCTTCAAATTATGTTTAATACTTCCTTTGCCAAGAGTAACAAAAATCTTAATAACTCAGCTATGACAGCTTCAAACCATCTGAAACTTTCCTGGGCCTTTAAAAGTAATGCAATAATACAGCTATGTGATAAACTTTCAAATCATTTACAGCGCCACCCAGTGGCGGACAAAAATCTCATTTTTTATACTTTTATGTACTGTGAAATGCCTGTTTGACTAAATGAACTCAAAAATGGTCAGAAAAGCTATGACACATTGGAACATTAAGGTTCCCAACTTTTATGACTTTTCATTAAAGGGTGTGGCCTCTATGCAAACTCAAAGTCTGATGTCTCGCCAAAACGATAAAAGTTGCTGTAATTGGACCTAGATTATCTGATGTTTGCAAAACTTCATATTTGGGATGCGAGTCCAATGTGAAACACACCTACAAGCCTATTTTTTATCATAGTACGAGCGCCACCTAGTGCCAGCAAAAAATATAGCAAATCCTTAATGTTTTTATGTACTCTGCTGAGCCCCTTGAAGTGATATCCCTTAAATGTTTTCTGAAAAGCCAGTGGCCATGCCTTATGCCCTCCACAAATCAGTACAATGTTTCGACAGTGGGTGTGGCCTATATGGCATTGAAAGTCACAAAATTGGAACAATAAAAGCTGCAGTAACTCCACCCACATTGTCCCACCTTGTCTAACTTTGACATATTTGGTAAGAGTCCTGCACTGAAGTCATCTACAACTACTTTTTCATCGTTATTAGTCCTTGTTCATACCCCGACCTGTTCATACCCCAACGTGCACAGGTCTGCGAGGGCCCTTTATAGCTGCTTGCAGCTCTAGTTATTATTATTATTATTATTATTATTATTATTTACTGTGCAGCGCTTTTCCATTTTTGAGGGCCTAAACATGCACGAAAAGTCACCAAAATTTGCACATTTGTCGGGCCCGGTGAAAAATTGGATATTTTTGTGTTTCCCAAAACAATGCAAAAAAAATGGCTCTGCAGCGCCACCTAAGGTCGAAAAAGTGCACCTGGTCCCGGCCCGTTTGACCTAGAGCTATGAAAATTTTTAGGCATATGTAGGACCTAGAGACCTACAAAAAAGTCAGCGTGAGCCATGTGCTCAGATGTACAGAAAAAGAGTTATGAATTTTTGAATGTGCATTTTTGGCCCATTTTTGCACGTTTGCAGGTCCCAAACTGCTCCTTGTTTCTCCCAAACGCTTTACTCAATCGCCTTCAAATTTGCTGTGGTCCATATTCACACATAGGGGCACAATTGGGCAAAATTTGGTGCAGATCCGCTGACATATATGATAGGGGCGTGGCTTCAAATTATGTGTTCAATTTTTCCTTCGCCAAGAGTGACAAAAACCTTAATAACTTTGATGTACTAGCTTAAAAAAATCTAAAACTTCATAGACACATGGAAACTTATGTCTTTAACACCTTTAAAAAAAGTTTTTTTAAATACCTACTAGCGCCGCCTAGTGGTTGATTAAAATGTCATTTTTTACACTCTCATGTATTGTGCTCAGTCTGTTTGAGTAAAACAAATGAAAATTGGTCAGAATATCATTAAGACATAGAATATTAAGGTTTTAAAATTTTACGACTTTTCGATAATGGGCGTAGTCTGCACGCCACCTCAAAGTCAGATGACTCGCCAAAACGAAAAAAGTGGCTGTAATTGGCCCCAAAATGGCCTTATGAGTGGAAAATAGCCTCTCACTCCCGGCCCGTTTGACCTAGAGCTCCAAAAATTTGTAGCCTTATGTAGGACCTCGAGCCCTACAAAAAAGTCAGCGCGAGCCCTATGCTCAGATGTACAGAAAGAGAGTTATGAATTTTTGAATGTGCACTTTTGGTCCGTTTTTGCTCATTTGCAGGTCCCGAACTGCTCCTTTTTTCTCCCAAACGCTTGACCCGATCGACTTCAAATTTGCTGTGATGTTTTATCTGACTGTCAGGCACAATTGTTCAAATTTTTGTGATGATCCGCCATCAAATATGTTGGGGGCGGGGCTTTATATTATGCCTTTGATGATTACTTTGCCACATGTGAAACAAACCTTTATTACTCAGCTTTACAAGCTTAGAAAAATCTGAAACTTCACAGACACATGGAGACTCAAGCCCTTAACACAAGTGTTTAAAAAAATATTCAATTGCTTATAAGGCCATCTAGTGGCAAACAAAAATGTCAGTCTGATGTCTCGCCAAAACGAACAAAGTTGCTGTGTTTGGTCCCAGATGGTCTTATCTTTTCTAAACTTCATATATTTGATGGGTTTCCAATGCGGAATACACCTAACAACGTATTTTTTGTTATAGTGCGAGCGCCACCTAGTGGCAGCCAAAAATAGAGCATTTTTTAAACGTTTTTATGTGTTTAGCTGAGCCCTTTGAAGTAATATCGCTGAAATTAGGTCTGAAAAGCCTCTAGACAGCCCTGCTGACCTCCACCAAATTTTACGAAGTTTCGATAATGGGCGTGGCCTCTACGACCATTTTCATTCCGAAGCTTTATCTGTCCAGTAAAAGTTGCTCTAATTTGACCCAGATGATCTGATCTTCTCACAATTTCACACATTGGATGAAAATATTCTCCTGAACATATCGACAAAAATATATTCCAGTTTAAAGCTAGCGCCACCTAGTGGCTGCAAAAAATGTCATTAGTCGAAAGATTACAGTCAATCCTGTTTGGTTTGACCTACAGCTATGAAACTTTGTAGGCAAATGAAGGACTGCAAGACCTACAAAAAAGTCAATAAAAGTGATGTGCTAGGATGTACAGAAAAATTGTTAAGAATTTTTTTAATGTGCAGTTTTGTCCCATTCTTAGACATTAGCTGGTCTCAAACTAGTGCCTTTTTCTCTTAAACGATTCACCCCATTACCTTCAACTTTGGCATGAATCATTATCCAACTGAGGGGCACACATAGTCCAAATATCGTGAAGATCTCTTGACAGAAAAGATGGGGGCGGAGCTTCAAATTATGTTTGATACTTCCTTCGCCAAGAGTGACAAAAATGTTAATAACTCAGCTATGACAGCTTCAAACCATCTGAAACTTTCCTGGGACTTTAAAAGTCATGCAATAATACAGCTATGTGATAAACTTTCAAATCATTTACAGCGCCACCCAGTGGCGGACAAAAATCTCATTTTTTATACTTTTATGTACTGTGAAATGCCTGTTTGACTAAATGAACTAAAAAATGGTCAGAAAAGCTATGACACATTGGAACATTAAGGTTCTCAACTTTTATGACTTTTCATTAAAGGGCGTGGCCTCTATGCAAACTCAAAGTCTAATGTCTCCCCAAAACGGTGAAAGTTGCTGTAATTGGACCTAGATGATCTGATGTTTGCAAAACTTCATATATGGGATGGGAGTCCAATGTGAAACACACCTACAAGCCTATTTTTTATCATAGTACGAGCGCCACCTAGTGGCAGCAAAAAAAATAGCAAATCCTTAATTTTTTATGTACTCTGCTGAGCCCCTTAAAGTGATATCCTTAAAATGTTTTCTGAAAAGCCAGTGGCCATGCCTTATGCCCCCCACATATGAGTACAATGTTTCGACAGTGGGTGTGGCCTATATGGCATTGAAAGTCACAAAATTGGAACAATAAAAGCTGCAGTAACTCCACACACATTTTCCCACCTTGTCTAAATTTTACATATTTGGTAAGAGTCCTGCACTGAAGTCATCTACAACTACTTTTTCATCGTTCATAGTCCTTGTTCATACCCCGACCTGTTCATACCCAACGTGCACAGGACTGCGAGGGCCCTTTATAGCTGCTTGCAGCTCTAGTTATTATTATTATTATTATTATTATTATTTACTGTGCAGCGCTTTTCCATTTTTGAGGGCCTAAACATGCACGAAAAGTCACCAAAATTTGCACATTTGTCGGGCCCGGTGAAAAATTGGATATTTTTGTGTTTCCCAAAACAATGCAAAAAAAATGGCTCTGCAGCGCCACCTAAGGTTGAAAAAGTGCACCTGGTCCCGGCCCGTTTGACCTAGAGCTACGAAAATTTTTAGGCATATGTAGGACCTAGAGACCTACAAAAAAGTCAGCGCGAGCCATGTGCTCAGATGTACAGAAAAAGAGTTATGAATTTTTGAATGTGCATTTTTGGCCCATTTTTGCACGTTTGCAGGTCCCAAACTGCTCCTTGTTTCTCCTAAACGCTATACTCAATCGCCTTCAAATTTGCTGTGGTCCATATTCACACATAGGGGCACAAGTGGGCAAAATTTGGTGTAGATCCGCTGACATATATGATAGGGGCGTGGCTTCAAATTATGTGTTCAATTTTTCCTTCGCCAAGAGTGACATAAACCTTAAAAACTTTGTTGTACTAGCTTAAAAAAATCTAAAACTTCATTGACACATGGAAACTTATGTCTTTAACACCTTTGAAAAAAGTTTTTTTCAATACCTACTAGCACCGCCTAGTGGTTGATTAAAATGTCATTTTTTACAGTTTCATGTATTGTGCTCAGTCTGTTTGAGTAAAACTAGTGAAAATTGGTCAGAATATCCTTAAGACATGGAATATTAAGATTTTAAAATTTTATGACTTTTCGATAATGGGCGTGGTCTGCACGCCACTTCAAAGTCAGATGACTCGCCAAAACTAAAAAAGTGGCTGTAATTGGCCCCAAAATGGCCTTATGAGTGGAAATTAGCCTCTTACTCCCGGCCCATTTGACCTAGAGCTACAAAAGTTTGTAGCCTTATGTAGGACCTCGAGCCCTACAAAAAAGTCAGCGCGAGCCATATGCTCAGATGTACAGAAAGAGAGTTATGAATTTTTGAATGTGCACTTTTGGCCCGTTTTTGCTCATTTGCAGGTCCCGAACTGCTCCTTTTTTCTCCCAAACGCTTGACCCGATCGACTTCAAATTTGCTGTGATGTTTGATCTGACTGTGAGGCACAATTGTTCAAATTTTCGGGATGATCCGCCATCAAATATGTTGGGGGCGGGGCTTCATATTATGCCTTTGATGATTACTTTGCCACATGTGAAACAAACCTTTATAACTCAGCTTTACAAGCTTAGAAAAATCTGAAACTTCACATACACATGAAGACTTAAGCCCTTAACACAAGTGTTTAAAAAAATCTTCAATTGCTTATAAGGCCATCTAGTGGCAAACAAAAATGTCAGTCTGATGTCTCGCCAAAACGAACAAAGTTGCTGTGTTTGGTCCCAGATGGTCTTATCTCTTCTAAACATTACATATTTGATGGGTTTCGAATGCGGAATACACCTATCAACGTATATTTTGCTATAGTGCGAGCGCCACCTAGTGGCAGCCAAAAATATAGCATTTTTGAAACATTTTTACGTGTTTAGCTGAGCCCTTTGAAGTAATATCGCTGAAATTACGTGTGACAAGCCTCTAGACAGCCTTGCTGACCTCCACCAAATTTTACGAAATTTCGATAATGGGCGTGGCCTTTACGTCCATTTTCATTCCGAAAATTTAACGGACCAGTAAAAGCTGCTGTAATTTGACCCAGATGATCTGATCTTCTCACAATTTCACACATTGGATGAAAATCTATTCCTGAAGACATCGACAAACATATATTCCAGTTTAAAGCTAGCGCCACCTAGTGGCTGCAAAAAATGTCATTAGTCGAAAGATTGGAGTCATCCCTGTTTGGTTTGACCTAACACTATAAAAGTTTTTAGGCATATGTAGGATTGTAAGACCTACAAAAAAGTCAATAAGAGTGATGTGCTAAGATGTACAGAATAATTTTTATGATTTTTTTTTTATGTGCAATTTTGCCCCATTCTTAGACATTAGCCGGTCTAAATCTAGTGCCTTTTTCTCTTAAACGGTTCACCCGATTAACTTCTACGTTGGCATGGACTATTAGCAGATATAGCGGCACAAATCTCCCAAAAATTGTGAAGATCCCATGACTTGTAAGATGTGGGCGGAGCTTCAAATTGTTTTGAATATTTCCTTCGCCAAGAGTGACAAAAACCTTAATAACTCAGCTGTTTCAGCTTCAAATCATGTGAAACACTTGCAAGGAGTTTAAAAGTCATGCCCTAATACAGCTATGTGATAAACATCCAAATCATTTACAGCGCCACCTAGTGGCGGACAAAAATCTAATTTTTTACACTCTCATGTACTGTGCAATGTCTGTTTGACTACATGAACTAAAAAATGGTCAGAAAAGCTATGACACAGTGGAGAATGAAGGTTCTCATTTTTTATGATTTTTTAATAAAAGGCGTGGCCTGTATGCCAGCTCAAAGTCCGATTTCTCAACAAAACAGTAAAAGTTGCTGTAATTGGACCTAGATGATTTGATGTTTGCTAAACTTCATATATGGGATGAGTGTCCAATGTGAAACACACCTACAAGCCTATTTTTTATCATAGTATGAGCGCCACCTAGTGGCAGCAAAAAATATAGCAAATCCTTAATGTTTTTATGTACTCTGCTGAGCCCCTTGAAGCGATATCCCTTAAATGTTTTCTGAAAAGCCAGTGGCCATGCCTTATGCCCCCCACAAATCAGTACAATGTTTCGACAGTGAATGTGGCCTATATGGCATTGAAAGTCACAAAATTGGAACAATAAAAGCTGCAGTACCTCCACACAACATTGTCCCATCTTGTCTAAATTTTACATATTTGGTAATAGTCCTGCACTGAAGTGATCAACAACAAATTTTTCATCATTCGTAGTCCTTGTTCATACCCCGACCTGTTCATACCTCAACGTGCACAGGTCTGCGAGGGCCCTTTATAGCTGCTTGCAGCTCTAGTTATTAGGGCCCGAGCAGCTACCGCTGCGAGAGCCCTCTTGTTTTTCTCCAGATTATTATTCTTATTATTATTATTATTATTATTAGGGCCCGAGCAGCTACCGCTGCGAGAGCCCTCTTGTTTTTCTCCAGATTATTATTCTTATTATTATTATTTACTGTGCAGCGCTTTTCCATTTTTGAGGGCCTAAACATGCACGAAAAGTCACCAAAATTTGCACATTTGTCGGGCCCGGTGAAAAATTGGATATTTTTCTGTTTCCCAAAACAATGCAAAAAAAATGGCTCTGCAGCGCCACCTAAGGTCGAAAAAGTGCACCTGGTCCCGGCCCGTTTGACCTAGAGCTACGAAAATTTTTAGCCATATGTAGGACCTAGAGACCTACAAAAAAGTCAGCGCGAGCCATGTGCTCAGATGTACAGAAAAAGAGTTATGAATTTTTGAATGTGCATTTTTGGCCCATTTTTGCACGTTTGCAGGTCCCAAACTGCTCCTTGTTTCTCCCAAACGCTTTACTCAATCGCCTTCAAATTTGCTGTGGTCCATATTCACACATAGGGGCACAAGTGGGCAAAATTTGGTGCAGATCCGCTGACATATATTATAGGGGCGTGGCTTCAAATTATGTGTTCAATTTTTCCTTCGCCAAGAGTGACAAAAACCTTAATAACTTTGATGTACTAGCTTAAAAAAATCTAAAACTTCATAGACACATGGAAACTTATGTCTTTAACACCTTTAAAAAAAGTTTTTTAAAATACCTACTAGCGCCGCCTAGTGGTTGATTAAAATGTCATTTTTTACACTTTCATGTATTGTGCTCAGTCTGTTTGCGTAAAACAAATGAAAATTGGTCAGAATATCATTAAGACATGGAATATTAAGGTTTTAAAATTTTACGACTTTTCGATAATGGGCGTAGTCTGCACGCCACCTCAAAGTCAGATGACTCGCCAAAACGAAAAAAGTGGCTGTAATTGGCCCCAAAATGGCCTTATGAGTGGAAAATAGCCTCTCACTCCCGGCCCGTTTGACCTAGAGCTCCAAAAATTTGTAGCCTTATGTAGGACCTCGAGCCCTACAAAAAAGTCAGCGCGAGCCCTATGCTCAGATGTACAGAAAGAGAGTTATGAATTTTTGAATGTGCACCTTTAGCCCGTTTTTGCTCATTTGCAGGTCCCGAACTGCTCCTTTTTTCTCCCAAACGCTTGACCCGATCGACTTCAAATTTGCTGTGATGTTTTATCTGACTGTCAGGCACAATTGTTCAAATTTTTGTGATGATCCGCCATCAAATATGTTGGGGGCGGGGCTTTATATTATGCCTTTGATGATTACTTTGCCACATGTGAAACAAACCTTTATAACTCAGCTTTACAAGCTTAGAAAAATCTGAAACTTCACAGACACATGGAGACTCAAGCCCTTAACACAAGTGTTTAAAAAAATATTCAATTGCTTATAAGGCCATCTAGTGGCAAACAAAAATGTCAGTCTGATGTCTCGCCAAAACGAACAAAGTTGCTGTGTTTGGTCCCAGATGGTCTTATCTTTTCTAAACTTCATATATTTGATGGGTTTCCAATGCGGAATACACCTAACAACGTATTTTTTGTTATAGTGCGAGCGCCACCTAGTGGCAGCCAAAAATAGAGCATTTTTTAAACGTTTTTATGTGTTTAGCTGAGCCCTTTGATGTAATATCGCTGAAATTAGGTCTGAAAAGCCTCTAGACAGCCCTGCTGACCTCCACCAAATTTTACGAAGTTTCGATAATGGGCGTGGCCTCTACGACCATTTTCATTCCGAAGCTTTATCTGTCCAGTAAAAGTTGCTCTAATTTGACCCAGATGATCTGATCTTCTCACAATTTCACACATTGGATGAAAATATTCTCCTGAACATATCGACAAAAATATATTCCAGTTTAAAGCTAGCGCCACCTAGTGGCTGCAAAAAATGTCATTAGACGAAAGATTACAGTCAATCCTGTTTGGTTTGACCTACAGCTATGAAACTTTGTAGGCAAATGAAGGACTGCAAGACCTACAAAAAAGTCAATAGAAGTGATGTGCTAGGATGTACAGAAAAATTGTTAAGAATTTTTTTAATGTGCAGTTTTGTCCCATTCTTAGACATTAGCTGGTCTCAAACTAGTGCCTTTTTCTCTTAAACGATTCACCCCATTACCTTCAACTTTGGCATGAATCATTATCCAACTGAGGGGCACACATAGTCCAACTATCGTGAAGATCTCTTGACAGAAAAGATGGGGGCGGAGCTTCAAATTATGTTTAATACTTCCTTCGCCAAGAGTGACAAAAATGTTAATAACTCAGCTATGGCAGCTTCAAACCATCTGAAACTTTCCTGGGACTTTAAAAGTCATGCAATAATACAGCTATGTGATAAACTTTCAAATCATTTACAGCGCCACCCAGTGGCGGACAAAAATCTCATTTTTTATACTTTTATGTACTGTGAAATGCCTGTTTGACTAAATGAACTAAAAAATGGTCAGAAAAGCTATGACACATTGGAACATTAAGGTTCTCAACTTTTATGACTTTTCATTAAAGGGCGTGGCCTCTATGCAAACTCAAAGTCTGATGTCTCCCCGAAACGGTGAAAGTTGCTGTAATTGGACCTAGATGATCTGATGTTTGCAAAACTTCATATATGGGATGGGAGTCCAATGTGAAACACACTTACAAGCCTATTTTTTAATCATAGTACGAGCGCCACCTAGTGGCAACAAAAAATATATCAAATCCTTATCGTTTTTATGTACTCTGCTGAGCCCCTTGAAGTGACATCCCTTAAATGTTTTTTGAAAAGCCAGTGGCCATGCCTTATGCCCTCCACAAATCAGTACGATGTTTCGACAGTGGGTGTGGCCTATATGGCATTGAAAGTCACAAAATTGGAACAATAAAAGCTGCAGTAACTCCACCCACATTGTCCCACCTTGTCTAAATTTTACATATTTGGTAAGAGTCCTGCACTGAAGTCATCTAGAACTACTATTTCATTGTTCATAGTCCTTGTTCATACCCCGACCTGTTCATACCCCAACGTGCACAGGTCTGCGAGGGCCCTTTATAGCTGCTTGCAGCTCTAGTTATTATTATTATTTACTGTGCAGCGCTTTTCCATTTTTGAGGGCCTAAACATGCACGAAAAGTCACCAAAATTTGCACATTTGTCGGGCCCGGTGAAAAATTGGATATTTTTGTGTTTCCCAAAAAAATGCAAAAAAAATGGCTCTGCAGCGCCACCTAAGGTCGAAAAAGTGCACCTGGTCCCGGCCCGTTTGACCTAGAGCTACGAAAATTTTTAGACATATGTAGGACCTAGAGACCTACAAAAAAGTCAGTGTAAGCCATGTGCTCAGATGTACAGAAAAAGAGTTATGAATTTTTGAATGTGCATTTTTGGCCCATTTTTGCACGTTTGCAGGTCCCAAACTGCTCCTTGTTTCTCCTAAACGCTTTACTCAATCGCCTTCAAATTTGCTGTGGTTCATATTCACACATAGGGGCACAAGTGGGCAAAATTTGGTGCAGATCCGCTGACATATATGATAGGGGCGTGGCTTCAAATTATGTGTTCAATTTTTCCTTCGCCAAGAGTGACAAAAACCTTAATAACTTTGATGTACTAGCTTAAAAAAATCTAAAACTTCATAGACACATGGAAACTTATGTCTTTAACACCTTTAAAAAAAGTTTTTTTAAATACCTACTAGCGCCGCCTAGTGGTTGATTAAAATGTCATTTTTTACACTTTCATGTATTGTGCTCAGTCTGTTTGAGTAAAACAAATGAAAATTGGTCAGAATATCATTAAGACATGGAATATTAAGGTTTTAAAATTTTACGACTTTTCGATAATGGGCGTCGTCTGCACACCACCTCAAAGTCAGATGACTCGCCAAAACGAAAAAAGTGGCTGTAATTGGCCCCAAAATGGCCTTATGAGTGGAAAATAGCCTCTCACTCCCGGCCCGTTTGACCTAGAGCTCCAAAAATTTGTAGCCTTATGTAGGACCTCGAGCCCTACAAAAAAGTCAGCGCGAGCCCTATGCTCAGATGTACAGAAAGAGAGTTATGAATTTTTGAATGTGCACCTTTAGCCCGTTTTTGCTCATTTGCAGGTCCCGAACTGCTCCTTTTTTCTCCCAAACGCTTGACTCGATCGACTTCAAATTTGCTGTGATGTTTTATCTGACTGTCAGGCACAATTGTTCAAATTTTTGTGATGATCCGCCATCAAATATGTTGGGGGCGGGGCTTTATATTATGCCTTTGATGATTACTTTGCCACATGTGAAACAAACCTTTATAACTCAGCTTTACAAGCTTAGAAAAATCTGAAACTTCACATACACATGAAGACTTAAGCCCTTAACACAAGTGTTTAAAAAAATCTTCAATTGCTTATAAGGCCATCTAGTGGCAAACAAAAATGTCAGTCTGATGTCTCGCCAAAACGAACAAAGTTGCTGTGTTTGGTCCCAGATGGTCTTATCTTTTCTAAACTTCATATATTTGATGGGTTTCCAATGCGGAATACACCTATCAACGTATTTTTTGTTATAGTGCGAGCGCCACCTAGTGGCAGCCAAAAATATAGCATTTTTTAAACGTTTTTATGTGTTTAGCTGAGCCCTTTGATGTAATATCGCTGAAATTAAGTCTGCAAAGCCTCTAGACAGCCCTGCTGACCTCCACCAAATTTTACGAAGTTTCGATAATGGGCGTGGTCTCTACGACCATTTTCATTCCGAAGCTTTATCTGTCCAGTAAAAGTTGCTGTAATTTGACCCAGATGATCTGATCTTCTCACAATTTCACACATTGGATGATAATATTCTCCTGAACATATCGACACAAATATATTCCAGTTTAAAGCTAGCGCCACCTAGTGGCTGCAAAAAATGTCATTAGTCGAAAGATTACAGTCAATCCTGTTTGGTTTGACCTACAGCTATGAAACTTTGTAGGCAAATGAAGGACTGCAAGACCTACAAAAAAGTCAATAGAAGTGATGTGCTAAGATGTACAGAAAAATTGTTATGAATTTTTTTAATGTGCAGTTTTGTCCCATTCTTAGACATTAGCTGGTCTCAAACTAGTGCCTTTTTCTCTTAAACGATTCACCCCATTACCTTCAACTTTGGCATGAATCATTATCCAACTGAGGGGCACACATAGCCCAAATATCGTGAAGATCTCTTGACATAAAAGATGGGGGCGGAGCTTCAAATTATGTTTAATATTTCCTTCGCCAAGAGTGACAAAAATATTATTAACTCAGCTATGACAGCTTCAAACCATCTGAAACTTTCCTGGGCCTTTAAAAGTCATGCAATAATACAGCTATGTGATAAACTTTCAAATCATTTACAGCGCCACCCAGTGGCGGAAAAAAATCTCATTTTTTATACTTTTATGTACTCTGAAATGCCTGTTTGACTAAATGAACTCAAAAATGGTCAGAAAAGCTATGACACATTGGAACATTAAGGTTCTCAACTTTTATGACTTTTCATTAAAGGGCGTGGCCTCTATGCAAACTCAAAATCCGATGTCTCGCCAAAACGGTAAAAGTTGCTGTAATTGGACCTAGATGATCTGATGTTTGCAAAACTTCATATATGGGATGGGAGTCCAATGTGAAACACACCTACAAGCCTATTTTTATCATAGTACGAGCGCCACCTAATGGCAGCAAAAAATATAGCAAATCCTTAATGTTTTTATGTACTCTGCTGAGCCCCTTGAAGTGATATCCCTTAAATGTTTTCTGAAAAGCCAGTGGCCATGCCTTATGCCCTCCACAAATCACTACGATGTTTCGACAGTGGCTGTGGCCTATATGGCATTGAAAGTCACAAAATTGGAACAATAAAAGCTGCAGTAACTCCACCCACATTGTCCCACCTTGTCTAAATTTTACATATTTGGTAAGAATCCTGCACTGAAAACATCTACAACTACTATTTCATCGTTCATACTCCTTGTTCATACCCCAACCTGTTCATACCCCAACGTGCACAGGTCTGCGAGGGCCCTTTATAGCTGCTTGCAGCTCTAGTTATTATTATTATTATTTACTGTGCAGCGCTTTTCCATTTTTGAGGGCCTAAACATGCACGAAAAGTCACCAAAATTTGCACATTTGTCGGGCCCGGTGAAAAATTGGATATTTTTGTGTTTCCCAAAAAAATGCAAAAAAAATGGCTCTGCAGCGCCACCTAAGGTCGAAAAAGTGCACCTGGTCCCGGCCCGTTTGACCTAGAGCTACGAAAATTTTTAGGCATATGTAGGACCTAGAGACCTACAAAAAAGTCAGCGCGAGTCATGTGCTCAGATGTACAGAAAAAGAGTTATGAATTTTTGAATGTGCATTTTTGGCCCATTTTTGCACGTTTGTAGGTCCCAAACTGCTCCTTGTTTCTCCTAAACGCTTTACTCAATCACCTTCAAATTTGCTGTGGTCCATATTCACACATAGGGGCACAACTGGGCAAAATTTGGTGCAGATCCGCTGACATATATTATAGGGGCGTGGCTTCTAATCATGTGTTCAATTTTTCCTTCGCCAAGAGGGACAAAAACCTTAATAACTTTGATGTACTAGCTTAAAAAAATCTAAAACTTCATAGACACATGGAAACTTATGTATTTAACACCTTTAAAAAAAGTTTTTTTAAATACCTACTAGCGCCGCCTAGTGGTTGATTAAAATGTCATTTTTTACACTTTCATGTATTGTGCTCAGTCTGTTTGAGTAAAACAGATGAAAATTGGTCAGAATATCAATAAGACATGGAATATTGAAGTTTTAAAATTTTACGACTTTTCGATAATGGGCGTAGTCTGCACGCCACCTCAAAGTCAGATGACTCGCCAAAACGAAAAAAGTGGCTGTAATTGGCCCCAAAATGGCCTTATGAGTGGAAAATAGCCTCTCACTCCCGGCCCGTTTGACCTAGAGCTCCAAAAATTTGTAGCCTTATGTAGGACCTCCAGCCCTACAAAAAAGTCAGCGCGAGCCATATGCTCAGATGTACCGAAAGAGAGTTATGAATTTTTGAATGTGCACTTTCGGCCCGTTTTTGCTCATTTGCAGGTCCCGAACTGCTCCTTTTTTCTCCCAAACGCTTGACCCGATCGACTTCAAATTTGCTGTGATGTTTTATCTGACTGTGAGGCACAATTGTTCAAATTTTTGTGACGATCCGCCAACAAATATGTTGGGGCCGGGGCTTTATATTATGCCTTTGATGATTACTTTGCCACATGTGAAACAAACCTTTATAACTCAGGTTTACAAGCTTGGAAAAATCTGAAACTTCACAGACACATGAAGACTCAAGCCCTTAACACAAGTGTTTAAAAAAATCTTCAATTGCTTATAAGGCCATCTAGTGGCAAACAAAAATGTCAGTCTGATGTCTTGCCAAAACGAACAAAGTTGCTGTGTTTGGTCCCAGATGGTCTTATCTTTTCTAAACTTCATATATTTGATGGATTTCCAATGCGGAATACACCTATCAACGTATTTTTTGTTATAGTGCGAGCGCCGCCTAGTGGCAGCCAAAAATATATCATTTTTTAAACGTTTTTATGTGTTTAGCTGAGCCCTTTGAAGTAATATAGCTGAAATTAAGTCTGAAAAGCCTCTAGACAGCCTTGCTGACCTCCACCAAATTTTACGAAGTTTTGATAATGGGCGTGGCCTCTATGACCATTTTCATTCCGAAGCTTTATCTGTCCAGTAAAAGTTGCTGTAATTTGACCCAGATGATCTGATCTTCTCACAATTTCACACATTGGATGAAAATATTCTCCTGAACATATCGACAAAAATATATTCTAGTTTAAAGCTGGCGCCACCTAGTGGCTGCAAAAAATGTCATTAGTCGAAAGATTACAGTCAATCCTGTTTGGTTTGACCTACAGCTATGAAACTTTGTAGGCAAATGAAGGACTGCAAGACCTTCAAAAAAGTCAGTAGAAGTGATGTGCTAGGATGTACAGAAAAATTGTTATGAATTTTTTTATTGTGCAGTTTTGTCCCATTCTTAGACATTAGCTGGTCTCAAACTAGTGCCTTTTTCTCTTAAACGATTCACCCCATTACCTTCAACTTTGGCATGAATCATTACCCAACTGAGGGGCACACATAGTCCAAATATCGTGAAGATCTCTTGACATAAAAGATGGGGGCGGAGCTTCAAATTATGTTTAATACTTCCTTCGCCAAGAGTGACAAAAATCTTAATAACTCAGCTATGACAGCTTCAAACCATCTGAAACTTTCCTGGGCCTTTAAAAGTAATGCAATAATACAGCTATGTGATAAACTTTCAAATCATTTACAGCGCCACCCAGTGGCGGACAAAAATCTCATTTTTTATACTTTCATGTACTGTGAAATGCCTGTTGGACTAAATGAACTAAAAAATGGTCAGAAAAGCTATGACACATTGGAACATTAAGGTTCTCAAATTTTATGACTTTTCATTAAAGGGCGTGGCCTCTATGCAAACTCAAAGTTTGATGTCTCCCCAAAACGGTAAAAGTTGCTGTAATTGGACCTAGATGATCTGATGTTTGCAAAACTTCATATATGGGATGGGAGTCCAATGTGAAACACACCTACAAGCCTATTTTTTATCACAGTACGAGCGCCACCTAGTGGCAGCAAAAAATATAGCAAATCCTTAATGTTTTTATGTCCTCTGCTGAGCCCCTTGAAGTGATATCCCTTAAATGTTTTCTGAAAAGCCAGTGGCCATGCCTTATGCCCTCCACAAATCAGTACGATGTTTCGACAGTGGGTGTGGCCTATATGGCATTGAAAGTCACAAAATTGGAACAATAAAAGCTGCAGTAACTCCACACACATTGTCCCACCTTGTCTAAATTTTACATAATTGGTAATAGTCCTGCACTGAAGTGATCTACAACAAATTTTTCATCATTCATAGTCCTTGTTCATACCCCGACCTGTTCATACCCCAACGTGCACAGGTCTGCGAGGGCCCTTTATAGCTGCTTGCAGCTCTAGTTATTATTATTATTATTATTATTATTATTATTATTTACTGTGCAGCGCTTTTCCATTTTTGAGGGCCTAAACATGCACGAAAAGTCACCAAAATTTGCACATTTGTCGGGCCCGGTGAAAAATTGGATATTTTCGTGTTTCCCAAAACAATGCAAAAAAAATGGCTCTGCAGCGCCACCTAAGGTTGAAAAAGTGCACCTGGTCCCGGCCCGTTTGACCTAGAGCTACGAAAATTTTTAGGCATATGTAGGACCTAGAGACCTACAAAAAAGTCAGCGCGAGCCATGTGCTCAGATGTACAGAAAAAGAGTTATGAATTTTTGAATGTGCATTTTTGGCCCATTTTTGCACGTTTGCAGGTCCCAAACTGCTCCTTGTTTCTCCTAAACGCTTTACTCAATCACCTTCAAATTTGCTGTGGTCCATATTCACACATAGGGGCACAAGTGGGCAAAATTTGGTGCAGATCCGCTGACATATATGATAGGGGCGTGGCTTCAAATTATGTGTTCAATTTTTCCTTCGCCAAGAGTGACATAAACCTTAATAACTTTGTTGTACTAGCTTAAAAAAATCTAAAACTTCATAGATACATGGAAACTTATGTCTTTAACACGTTTGAAAAAAGTTTTTTTAAATACCTACTAGCGCCGCCTAGTGGTTGATTAAAATGTTATTTTTTACACTTTCATGTATTGTGCTCAGTCTGTTTGAGTAAAACAAATGAAAATTGGTCAGAATATCATTAAGACATGGAATATTAAGGTTTCAAAATTTTACGACATTTCGATAATGGGCGTAGTCTGCACGCCACCTCAAAGTCAGATGACTCGCCAAAATGAAAAAAGTGGCTGTAATTGGCCCCAAAATGGCCTTATGAGTGGAAAATAGCCTCTCACTCCCGGCCCGTTTGACCTAGAGCTCCAAAAATTTGTAGCCTTATGTAGGACCTCGACCTCTACAAAAAAGTCAGCGCGAGCCATGTGCTCAGATGTACAGAAAGAGAGTTATGAATTTTTGAAGGTGCACCTTTAGCCCGTTTTTGCTCATTTGCAGGTCCCGAACTGCTCCTTTTTTCTCCCAAACGCTTGACCCGATCGACTTCAAATTTGCTGTGATGTTTGATCTGACTGTGAGGCACAATTGTTCAAATTTTCGGGATGATCTGCCAACAAATATGTTGGGGGCGGGGCTTCATATTATGCCTTTGATGATTACTTTGCCACATGTGAAACAAACCTTTATAACTCAGCTTTACAAGCTTAGAAAAATCTGAAACTTCACATACACATGAAGACTTAAGCCCTTAACACAAGTGTTTAAAAAAATCTTCAATTGCTTATAAGGCCATCTAGTGGGAAACAAAAATGTCAGTCTGATGTCTCGCCAAAACGAACAAAGTTGCTGTGTTTGGTCCCAGATGGTCTTATCTTTTCTAAACTTCATATATTTGATGGGTTTTCAATGCGGAATACACCTATCAACGTATTTTTTGTTATAGTGCGAGCGCCACCTAGTGGCAGCCAAAAATAGAGCATTTTTTAAACGTTTTTATGTGTTTAGCTGAGCCCTTTGATGTAATATCGCTGAAATTAGGTCTGAAAAGCCTCTAGACAGCCCTGCTGACCTCCACCAAATTTTACGAAGTTTCGATAATGGGCGTGGCCTCTACGACCATTTTCATTCCGAAGCTTTATCTGTCCAGTAAAAGTTGCTCTAATTTGACCCAGATGATCTGATCTTCTCACAATTTCACACATTGGATGAAAATATTCTCCTGAACATATCGACAAAAATATATTCCAGTTTAAAGCTAGCGCCACCTAGTGGCTGCAAAAAATGTCATTAGTCGAATGATTACAGTCAATGCTGTTTGGTTTGACCTACAGCTATGAAACTTTGTAGGCTAATGAAGGACTGTAAGGCCTACAAAAAAGTCAATAGAAGTGATGTGCAAGGATGTACAGAAAAATTGTTATGAATTTTTTTAATGTGCAGTTTTGTCCCATTCTTAGACATTAGCTGGTCTCAAACGAGTGCCTTTTTCTCTTAAACGATTCACCCCATTACCTTCAACTTTGGCATGAATCATTATCCAACTGAGGGGCACACATAGTCCAAATATCGTGAAGATCTCTTGACAGAAAAGATGGGGGCGGAGCTTCAAATTATGTTTAATACTTCCTTCGCCAAGAGTGACAAAAATCTTAATAACTCAGCTATGACAGCTTCAAACCATCTGAAACTTTCCTGGGACTTTAAAAGTCATGCAATAATACAGCTATGTGATAAACTTTCAAATCATTTACAGCGCCACCCAGTGGCGGACAAACATCTCATTTTTTATACTTTTATGTACTGTGAAATGCCTGTTTGACTAAATGAACTAAAAAATGGTCAGAAAAGCTATGACACATTGGAACATTAAGGTTCTCAACTTTTATGACTTTTCATTAAAGGGCGTGGCCTCTATGCAAACTCAAAGTCTGATGTCTCCCCAAAACGGTGAAAGTTGCTGTAATTGGACCTAGATGATCTGATGTTTGCAAAACTTCATATATGGGATGGGAGTCCAATGTGAAACACACCTACAAGCCTATTTTTTATCATAGTACGAGCGCCACCTAGTGGCAGCAAAAAATATAGCAAATCCTTAATGTTTTTATGTACTCTGCTGAGCCCCTTGAAGTGATATCCCTTAAATGTTTTCTGAAAAGCCAGTGGCCATGCCTTATGCCCTCCACAAATCAGTGCGATGTTTCGACAGTGGGTGTGGCCTATATGGCATTGAAAGTCACAAAATTGGAACAATAAAAGCTGCAGTAACTCCACCCACATTGTCCCACCTTGTCTAAATTTTACATATTTGGTAAGAGTCCTGCACTGAAGTCATCTACAACTACTATTTCATTGTTCATAGTCCTTGTTCATACCCCGACCTGTTCATACCCCAACGTGCACAGGTCTGCGAGGGCCCTTTATAGCTGCTTGCAGCTCTAGTTATTATTAGGGCCCGAGCAGCTACCGCTGCGAGAGCCCTCTTGTTTTTCTCCAGATTATTATTATTATTATTATTATTATTATTATTATTATTTACTGTGCAGCGCTTTTCCATTTTTGAGGGCCTAAACATGCACGAAAAGTCACCAAAATTTGCACATTTGTCGGGCCCGGTGAAAAATTGGATATTTTTGTGTTTCCCAAAACAATCCAAAAAAAATGGCTCTGCAGCGCCACCTAAGGTCGAAGAAGTGCACTTGGTCCCGGCCCGTTTGACCTAGAGCTACGAAAATTTTTAGGCATATGTAGGACCTAGAGACCTACAAAAAAGTCAGCGTGAGCCATGTGCTCAGATGTACAGAAAAAGAGTTATGAATTTTTGAATGTGCATTTTTGGCCCATTTTTGCACGTTTGCAGGTCCCAAACTGCTCCTTGTTTCTCCTAAATGCTTTACTCAATCGCCTTCAAATTTGCTGTGGTCCATATTCACACATAGGGGCACAAGTGGGCAAAATTTGGTGCAGATCCGCTGACATATATGATAGGGGCGTGGCTTCAAATAATGTGTTCAATTTTTCCTTCGCCAAGAGGGACAAAAACCTTAATAACTTTGATGTACTAGCTTAAAAAAATCTAAAACTTCATAGACACATGGAAACTTATGTCTTTAACACCTTTGAAAAAAGTTTTTTTCAATACCTACTAGCGCCGCCTAGTGGTTGATTAAAATGTCATTTTTTACAGTTTCATGTATTGTGCTCAGTCTGTTTGAGTAAAACAAGTGAAACTTGGTCAGAATATCATTAAGACATGGAATATTAAGATTTTAAAATTTTATGACTTTTCGACAATGGGCGTGGTCTGCACGCCACTTCAAAGTCAGATGACTCGCCAAAACGAAAAAAGTGGCTGTAATTGGCCCCAAAATGGCCTTATGAGTGGAAAATAGCTTCTTACTCCCGGCCCGTTTGACCTAGAGCTACAAAAATTTGTAGCCTTATGTAGGACCTCGAGCCCTACAAAAAAGTCAGCGCGAGCCATGTGCTCAGATGTACAGAAAGAGAGTTATGAATTTTTGAATGTGCACTTTTGGCCCGTTTCTGCTCATTTGCAGGTCCCGAACTGCTCCTTTTTTCTCCCAAACGCTTGACCCGATCGACTTCAAATTTGCTGTGATGTTTGATCTGACTGTGAGGCACAATTGTTCAAATTTTCGTGATGATCCGCAATCAAATATGTTGGGGGCGGGGCTTCATATTATGCCTTTGATGATTACTTTGCCACATGTGAAACAAACCTTTATAACTCAGCTTTACAAGCTTAGAAAAATCTGAAACTTCACATACACATGAAGACTTAAGCCCTTAACACAAGTGTTTAAAAAAATCTTCAATTGCTTATAAGGCCATCTAGTGGCAAACAAAAATGTCAGTCTGATGTCTCGCCAAAACGAACAAAGTTGCTGTGTTTGGTCCCAGATGGTCTTATCTTTTCTAAACTTCATATATTTGATGGGTTTCCAATGCGGAATACACCTATCAACGTATTTTTTGTTATAGTGCGAGCGCCATCTAGTGGCAGCCAAAAATATAGCATTTTTTAAACGTTTTTATGTGTTTAGCTGAGCCCTTTGATGTAATATCACTGAAATTAAGTCTGCAAAGCCTCTAGACAGCCCTGCTGACCTCCACCAAATTTTACGAAGTTTCGATAATGGGCGTGGTCTCTACGACTATTTTCATTCCGAAGCTTTATCTGTCCAGTAAAAGTTGCTGTAATTTGACCCAGATGATCTGATCTTCTCACAATTTCACACATTGGATGAAAATATTCTCCTGAACATATCGACAAAAATATATTCCAGTTTAAAGCTAGCGCCACCTAGTGGCTGCAAAAAATTTCATTAGTCGAAAGATTACAGTCAATCCTGTTTGGTTTGACCTACAGCTATGAAAATTTGTAGGCAAATGAAGGACTGCAAGGCCTACAAAAAAGTCAATAGAAGTGATGTGCTAGGATGTACAGAAAAATTGTTATGAATTTTTTTAATGTGCAGTTTTGTCCCATTCTTAGACATTAGCTGGTCTCAAACTAGTGCCTTTTTCTCTTAAACGATTCACCCCATTACCTTCAACTTTGGCATGAATCATTATCCAACTGAGGGGCACACATAGTCCAAATATCGTGAAGATCTCTTGACATAAAAGATGGGGGCGGAGCTTCAAATTATGTTTAATATTTCCTTCGCCAAGAGTGACAAAAATATTATTAACTCAGCTATGACAGCTTCAAACCATCTGAAACTTTCCTGGGCCTTTAAAAGTCATGCAATAATACAGCTATGTGATAAACTTTCAAATCATTTACAGCGCCACCCAGTGGCGGACAAAAATCTCATTTTTTATACTTTTATGTACTCTGAAATGCCTGTTTGACTAAATGAACTCAAAAATGGTCAGAAAAGCTATGACACATTGGAACATTAAGGTTCTCAACTTATATGACTTTTCATTAAAGGGCGTGGCCTCTATGCAAACTCAAAGTCTGATGTCTCGCCAAAACGGTAAAAGTTGCTGTAATTGGACCTAGATGATCTGATGTTTGCAAAACTTCATATATGGGATGGGAGTCCAATGTGAAACACACCTACAAGCCTATTTTTATCATAGTACGAGCGCCACCTAATGGCAGCAAAAAATATAGCAAATCCTTAATGTTTTTATGTACTCTGCTGAGCCCCTTGAAGTGATATCCCTTAAATGTTTTCTGAAAAGCCAGTGGCCATGCCTTATGCCCTCCACAAATCAGTACGATGTTTCGACAGTGGCTGTGGCCTATATGGCATTGAAAGTCACAAAATTGGAACAATAAAAGCTGCAGTAACTCCACCCACATTGTCCCACCTTGTCTAAATTTTACATATTTGGAAAGAGTCCTGCAATGAAGTGATATACAACTACTATTTCATCATTCATAGTCCTTGTTCATACCCCGACCTGTTCATACCTCAACGTGCACAGGTCTGCGAGGGCCCTTTATAGCTGCTTGCAGCTCTAGTTAGGGCCCGAGCAGCTACCGCTGCGAGAGCCCTCTTGTTTTTCTCCAGATTATTATTATTATTATTATTATTATTATTATTATTTACTGTGCAGCGCTTTTCCATTTTTGAGGGCCTAAACATGCACGAAAAGTCACCAAAATTTGCACATTTGTCGGGCCCGGTGAAAAATTGGATATTTTTGTGTTTCCCAAAACAATGCAAAAAAAATGGCTCTGCAGCGCCACCTAAGGTCGAAAAAGTGCACCTGGTCCCGGCCCGTTTGACCTAGAGCTACGAAAATTTTTTGGCATATGTAGGACCTAGAAACCTACAAAAAAGTCAGCGCGAGCCATGTGCTCAGATGTACAGAAAAAGAGTTATGAATTTTTGAATGTGCATTTTTGGCCCATTTTTGCACGTTTGTAGGTCCCAAACTGCTCCTTGTTTCTCCTAAACGCTTTACTCAATCACCTTCAAATTTGCTGTGGTCCATATTCACACATAGAGCCACAAGTGGGCGAAATTTGGTGCAGATCCGCTGACATATATGATAGGGGCGTGGCTTCAAATAATGTGTTCAATTTTTCCTTCGCCAAGAGGGACAAAAACCTTAATAACTTTGATGTACTAGCTTAAAAAAATCTAAAACTTCATAGACACATGGAAACTTATGTCTTTAACACCTGTAAAAAAAGTTTTTTTAAATACCTACTAGCGCCGCCTAGTGGTTGATTAAAATGTCATTTTTTACACTCTCATGTATTGTGCTCAGTCTGTTTGAGTAAAACAAATGAAAATTGGTCAGAATATCAATAAGACATGGAATATTAAGGTTTTAAAATTTTACGACTTTTCGATAATGGGCGTAGTCTGCACGCCACCTCAAAGTCAGATGACTCGCCAAAACGAAAAAAGTGGCTGTAATTGGCCCCAAAATGGCCTTATGAGTGGAAAATAGCCTCTTACTCCCGGCCCATTTGACCTAGAGCTACAAAAATTTGTAGCCTTATGTAGGACCTCAAGCCCTACAAAAAAGTCAGCGTGAGCCATATGCTCAGATGTACAGAAAGAGAGTTATGAATTTTTGAATGTGCACCTTTGGCCCGTTTTTGCTCATTTGCAGGTCCCGAACTGCTCCTTTTTTCTCCCAAACGCTTGACCCGATCGACTTCAAATTTGCTGTGATGTTTTATCTGACTGTGAGGCACAATTGTTCAAATTTTCGTGACGATCCGCAATCAAATATGTTGGGGGCGGGGCTTCATATTAAGCCTTTGATGATTACTTTGCCACATGTGAAACAAACCTTTATAACTCAGCTTTCCAAGCTTGGAAAAATCTGAAACTTCACAGACACATGAAGACTCAAGCCCTTAACACATGTATTTAAAAAAATCTTCAATTGCTTATAAGGCCACCTAGTGGCAAACAAAAATGTCAGTCTGATTTCTCGCGAAAACGAACAAAATTGCTGTATTTGGACCCAGATGGTCTTATCTTTTCTAAACATTACATATTTGATGGGTTTCCAATGCGGAATACACCTATCAACTTATTTTTTGCTATAGTGTGAGCGCCACCTAGTAGCAGCCAAAAATATAGCATTTTTTAAACGTTTTTATGTGTTTAGCTGAGCCCTTTGAAGTAATATCGCTGAAATTAAGTCTGAAAAGCCTCTAGACAGCCTTGCTGACCCCCACCAAATTTTACGAACTTTCGATAATGGCCGTGGTCTCTACGACTATTTTCATTCCGAAGCTTTATCTGTCCAGTAAAAGTTGCTGTAATTTGACCCAGATGATCTGATCTTCTCACAATTTCACACATTGGATGAAAATATTCTCCTGAACATATCGACAAAAATATATTCCAGTTTAAAGCTAGCGCCACCTAGTGGCTGCAAAAAATGTCATTAGTTGCAAGATTACAGTCAATCCTGTTTGGTTTGAACTACAGCTATGAAACTTTGTATGCAAATGAAGGACTGGAAGACCTACAAAAAAGTCAATAGAAGTGATGTGCTAGAATGTACAGAAAAATTGTTATGAATTTTTTTAATGTGCAGTTTTGTCCCATTCTTAGACATTAGCTGGTCTCAAACTAGTGCCTTTTTCTCTTAAACGATTCACCCCATTACCTTCAAATTTGGCATGAATCATTATCCAACTGAGGGGCACACATAGTCCAAATATCGTGAAGATATCTTGACAGAAAAGATGGGGGCGGAGCTTCAAATTATGTTTAATACTTCCTTCGCCAAGGTTGACAAAAATATTAATAACTCAGCTATGACAGCGTCAAACCATCTGAAACTTTCCTGGGACTTTAAAAGTCATGCAATAATACAGCTATGTGATAAACTTTCAAATCATTTACAGCGCCACCCAGTGGCGGACAAAAATCTCATTTTTTATACTTTTATGTACTGTGAAATGCCTGTTTGACTAAATGAACTCAAAAATGGTCAGAAAATCTATGACACATTGGAACATTAAGGTTCTCAACTTTTATGACTTTTCATTAAAGGGTGTGGCCTCTATGCAAACTCAAAGTCTGATGTCTCGCAAAAACGGTCAAAGTTGCTGTAATTGGACCTAGATGATCTGATGTTTGCAAAACTTCATATATGGGATGGGAGTCCAATGTCAAACACACCTACAAGCCTATTTTTTATCATAGTACGAGCGCCACCTAGTGGCAGCAAAAAATATAGCAAATCCTTAATGTTTTTATGTACTCTGCTGAGCCCCTTGAAGTGATATCCCTTAAATGTTTTCTGAAAAGCCAGTGGCCATGCCTTATGCCCCCCACAAATCAGTACAATGTTTCGACAGTGGGTGTGGCCTATATGGCATTGAAAGTCACAAAATTGGAACTATGAAAGCTGCAGTAACTCCACACACATTGTCCCACCTTGTCTAAATTTTACATATTTGGTAATAGTCCTGCACTGAAGTGATCTACAACTAATTTTTCATCATTCATAGTCCTTGTTCATACCCCGACCTGTGCATACCCCAACGTGCACAGGTCTGCGAGGGCCCTTTATAGCTGCTTGCAGCTCTAGTTATTATTATTATTATTTACTGTGCAGCGCTTTTCCATTTTTGAGGGCCTAAACATGCACGAAAAGTCACCAAAATTTGCACATTTGTCGGGCCCGGTGAAAAATTGGATATTTTTGTGTTTCCCAAAACAATGCAAAAAAAATGGCTCTGCAGCGCCACCTAAGGTCGAAAAAGTGCACCTGGTCCCGGCCCGTTTGACCTAGAGCTACGAAAATTTTTAGGCATATGTAGGACCTAGAGACCTACAAAAAAGTCAGCGCGAGTCATGTGCTCAGATGTACAGAAAAAGAGTTATGAATTTTTGAATGTGCATTTTTGGCCCATTTTTGCACGTTTGTAGGTCCCAAACTGCTCCTTGTTTCTCCTAAACGCTTTATTATATCACCTTCAAATTTGCTGTGGTCCATATTCACACGTAGGGGCACAAGTGGGCAAAATTTGGTGCAGATCTGCTGGCATATATGATAGGGGCGTGGCTTCAAATTATGTGTTCAATTTTTCCTTCGCCAAGAGGGACAAAAACCTTAATAACTTTGATGTACTAGCTTAAAAAAATCTAAAACTTCATAGACACATGGAAACTTATGTCTTTAACACCTTTAAAAAACGTTTTTTTAAATACCTACTAGCGCCGCCTAGTGGTTGATTAAAATGTCATTTTTTACACTTTCATGTATTGTGCTCAGTCTGTTTGAGTAAAACAAATGAAAATTGGTCAGAATATCAATAAGACATGGAATATTAAGGTTTCAAATTTTTATGACTTTTCGATAATGGGCGTAGTCTGCACGCCACCTCAAAGTCAGATGACTCGCCAAAACGAAAAAAGTGGCTGTAATTGGCTCCAAAATGGCCTTATGAGTGGAAAATAGCCTCTCACTCCCGGCCCATTTGACCTAGAGCTCCAAAAATTTGTAGCCTTATGTAGGACCTCGAGCCCTACAAAAAAGTCAGCGCGAGCCATGTGCTCAGATGTACAGAAAGAGAGTTATGAATTTTTGAATGTGCACTTTTGGCCCGTTTTTGCTCATTTGCAGGTCCCGAACTGCTCCTTTTTTCTCCCAAACGCTTGACCCGATCGACTTCAAATTTGCTGTGATGTTTTATCTGACTGTGAGGCACAATTGTTCAAATTTTTGTGACGATCCGCCAACAAATATGTTGGGGGCGGGGCTTTATATTATGCCTTTGATGATTACTTTGCCACATGTGAAACAAACCTTTATAACTCAGCTTTCCAAGCTTAGAAAAATCTGAAACTTCACAGACACATGGAGACTCAAGCCCTTAACACAAGTGTTTAAACAAATCTTCAATTGCTTGTGAGGCCATCTAGTGGCAAACAAAAATGTCAGTCTGATGTCTCGCCAAAACGAACAAAGTTGCTGTGTTTGGTCCCAGATGGTCTTATCTTTTCTTAACTTCATATATTTGATGGGTTTCTAATGCGGAATACACCTATCAACGTATTTTTTGTTATAGTGCGAGCGCCACCTAGTGGCTGCCAAAAATATAGCAATTTTTAAACGTTTTTAAGTGTTTATCTGAGCCCTTTGAAGTAATATCGCTGAAATTAAGTCTGAAAAGCCTCTAGACAGCCTTGCTGACCTCCACCAAATTTTACGAAGTTTCGATAATGGGCGTGGCCTCTACGACCATTTTCATTCCGAAGCTTTATCTGTCCAGTAAAAGTTGCTGTAATTTGACCCAGATGATCTGATCTTCTCACAATTTCACACATTGGATGAAAATATTCTCCTGAACATATCGACAAAAATATATTCAAGTTTAAAGCTAGCGCCACCTAGTGGCTGCAAAAAATGTCATTATTTGAAAGATTACAGTCAATCCTGTTTGGTTTGACCTACAGCTATGAAACTTTGTAGGCAAATGAAGGACTGTAAGACCTACAAAAAAGTCAAAAGAAGTGATGTGCTAGGATGTACAGACAAATTGTTATGAATTTTTTTAATGTGCAGTTTTGTCCCATTCTTAGACATTAGCTGGTCTCAAACTAGTGCCTTTTTCTATTAAACGATTCACCCCATTACCTTCAACTTTGGCATGAATCATTATCCAACTGAGGGGCACACATAGTCCAAATATCGTGAAGATCTCTTGACATAAAAGATGGGGAGGGAGCTTCAAATTAGGTTTAATACTTCCTTTGCCAAGAGTGACAAAAATCTTAATAACTGAGCTATGACAGCTTCAAACCATCTGAAACTTTCCTGGGCCTTTAAAAGTAATGCAATAATACAGCTATGTGATAAACTTTCAAATCATTTACAGCGCCACCCAGTGGCGGACTAACATCTCATTTTTTATACTTTTATGTACTGTGAAATGCCTGTTTGACTAAATGAACTCAAAAATGGTCAGAAAAGCTATGACACATTAGAACATTAAGGTTCTCAACTTTTATGACTTTTCATTAAAGGGCGTGGCCTCTATGCCAACTGTAAATCAGATGTCTCGCGAAAACGGTAAAAGTTGCTGTAATTGGACCTAGACGATCTGATATTTTTAAAACTTCGTATATGGGATGGGAGTCCAATGTGAAACACTCCTACAAGCCTATTTTTTATCATAGTACGAGCGCCACCTAGTGGCAGCAAAAAATATAGCAAACCCTTAATGTTTTTATGTCCTCTGCTGAGCCCCTTGAAGTGATATCCCTTAAATGTTTTCTGAAAAACCAGTGGCCATGCCTTATGCCCTCCACAAATGAGTACGATGTTTCGACAGTAGGTGTGGCCTACATGGCATTGTAAGTCACATAATTGGAACAATAAAAGCTGCAGTAACTCCACCCACATTGTCCCACCTTGTCTAAATTTTACATATTTGGTAAGAGTCCTGCACTGAAGTCATCTACAACTACTTTTTCATTGTTCATAGTCCTTGTTCATACCCCGACCTCTTCATACCCCAACGTGCACATGTCTGCGAGGGCCCTTTATAGCTGCTTGCAGCTCTAGTTATTATTATTATTATTTACTGTGCAGCGCTTTTCCATTTTTGAGGGCCTAAACATGCACGAAAAGTCACCAAAATTTGCACATTTGTCGGGCCCGGTGAAAAATTGGATATTTTTGTGTTTCCCAAAAAAATGCAAAAAAAATGGCTCTGCAGCGCCACCTAAGGTCGAAAACGTGCACCTGGTCCCGGCCCGTTTGACCTAGAGCTACGAAAATTTTTAGGCATATGTAGGACCTAGAGACCTACAAAAAAGTCAGCGCGAGCCATGTGCTCAGATGTACAGAAAAAGAGTTATGAATTTTTGAATGTGCATTTTTGGCCCATTTTTGCACGTTTACAGGTCCCAAACTGCTCCTTGTTTCTCCTAAACGCTTTACTCAATCGCCTTCAAATTTGCTGTGGTCCATATTCACACATAGGGGCACAAGTGGGCAAAATTTGGTGCAGATCCGCTGACATATATGATAGGGGCGTGGCTTCAAATTATGTGTTCAATTTTTCCTTCGCCAAGAGTGACAAAAACCTTAATAACTTTGATGTACTAGATTAAAAAAATCTAAAACTTCATAGACACATGGAAACTTATGTCTTTAACACCTTTAAACAAAGTTTTTTTAAATACCTACTAGCGCCGCCTAGTGGTTGATTAAAATGTCATTTTTTACACTTTCATGTATTGTGCTCAGTCTGTTTAAGTAAAACAAATGAAAATTGGTCAGAATATCATTAAGACATGAAATATTAAGGTTTTAAAATTTTACGACTTTTCGATAATGGGCGTAGTCTGCACGCCACCTCAAAGTCAGATGACTCACCAAAACGAAAAAAGTGGCTGTAATTGGCCCCAAAATGGCCTTATGAGTGGAAAATAGCCTCTCACTCCCGGCCCGTTTGACCTAGAGCTCCAAAAATTTGTAGCCTTATGTAGGACCTCGAGCCCTACAAAAAAGTCAGCGCGAGCCATGTGCTCAGATGTACAGAAAGAGAGTTATGAATTTTTGAATGTGCATTTTGGCCCGTTTTTGCTCATTTGCAGGTCCCGAACTGCTCCTTTTTTCTCCCAAACGCTTGACCTGATCGACTTCAAATTTGCTGTGATGTTTTATCTGACTGTGAGGCACAATTGTTCAAATTTTTGTGATGATCCGCCATCAAATATGTTGGGGGCGGGGCTTTATATTATGCCTTTGATGATTACTTTGCCACATGTGAAACAAACCTTTATAACTCAGCTTTCTAAGCTTGGAAAAATCTGAAACTTCACAGACACATGGAGACTCAAGCCCTAAACACAAGTGGTTAAACAAATCTTCAATTGCTTGTGAGGCCATCTAGTGGCAAACAAAAATGTCAGTCTGATGTCTCGCCAAAACGAACAAAGTTGCTGTGTTTGGTCCCAGATAGTCTTATCTTTTCTAAACATTACATATTTGATGGATTTCCAATGCAGATTACACCTATCAACGTATTTTTTGCTATAGTGCGAGCGCCACCTAGTGGCAGCCAAAAAAATAGCATTTTTGAAACATTTTTACGTGTTTAGCTAAGCCCTTTGAAGTAATATCGCTGAAATTAAGTGTGACAAGCCTCTAGACAGCCCTGCTGACCTCCACCAAATTTTACGAATTTTCGATGATGGGCGTGGCCTTTACGTCCATTTTCATTCCGAAAATTTAACGGACCAGTAAAAGCTGCTGTAATTTGACCCAGATGATCTGATCTTCTCACAATTTCACACATTGGATGAAAATCTGTTCCTGAAGACATCGACAAAAATATATTCCAGTTTAAAGCTAGCGCCACCTAGTGGCTGCAAAAAATGTCATTAGTCGAAAGATTGGAGTTATTCCTGTTTGGTTTGACCTAACACTATAAAAGTTTTTAGGCATATGTAGGATTGTAAGACCTACAAAAAAGTCAATAGGAGTGATGTGCTAAGATGTACAGAATAATTTTTATGATTTTTTTTTTATGTGCAATTTTGCCCCATCCTTAGACATTAGCCGGTCTAAATCTAGTGCCTTTTTCTCTTAAACGGTTCACCCGATTAACTTCTACGTTGGCATGGACTATTAGCAGATATAGCGGCACAAATCTCCCAAAAATTGTGAAGATCCCATGACTTGTAAGATGTGGGCGGAGCTTCAAATTGTTTTGAATATTTTCTTCGCCAAGAGTGACAAAAACCTTAATAACTCAGCTGTTTCAGCTTCAAATCATGTGAAACACTTGCAGGGAGTTTAAAAGTCATGCCCTAATACAGCTATGTGATAAACATCCAAATCATTTACAGCGCCACCTAGTGGCGGACAAAAATCTAATTTTTTACACTCTCATGTACTGTGCAATGTCTGTTTGACTACATGAACTAAAAAATGGTCAGAAAAGCTATGACACAGTGGAGAATGAAGGTTCTCAACTTTTATGATTTTTCAATCAAAGGCGTGGCCTGTATGCCAGCTCAAAGTCCAATTTCTCACCAAAACGGTAAAAGTTGCTGTAATTGGACCTAGATGATCTGATGTTTGCAAAACTTCATATATGGGATGGGAGTCCAATGTGAAACACACCTACAAGCCTATTTTTTATCATAGTACGAGTGCCACCTAGTGGCAGCAAAAAATATAGCAAATCCTTAATGTTTTTATGTACTCTGCTGAGCCCCTTGAAGTGATATCCCTTAAATGTTTTCTGAAAAGCCAGTGGCCATGCCTTATGCCCTCCACAAATCAGTACAATGTTTCTACAGTGGGTGTGGCCTATATGGCATCGAAAGTCACAAAATTGGAACAATAAAAGCTGCAGTAACTCCACACACATTGTCCCACCTTGTCTAATTTTTACATATTTGGTAAGAGTCCTGCACTGAAGGGATCTACAACTAATTTTTCATCATTCATAGTCCTTGTTCATACCCCGACCTGTTCATACCCCAACGTGCACAGGTCTGCGAGGGCCCTTTATAGCTGCTTGCAGCTCTAGTTATTATTATTATTTACTGTGCAGCGCTTTTCCATTTTTGAGGGCCTAAACATGCACGAAAAGTCACCAAAATTTGCACATTTGTCGGGCCCGGTGAAAAATTTGATATTTTTGTGTTTCCCAAAAAAATGCAAAAAAAATGGCTCTGCAGCGCCACCTAAGGTCGAAAAAGTGCACCTGGTCCTGGCCCGTTTGACCTAGAGCTACGAAAATTTTTAGGCATATGTAGGACCTAGAGACCTACAAAAAAGTCAGCGTGAGCCATGTGCTCAGATGTACAGAAAAAGAGTTATGAATTTTTGAATGTGCATTTTTGGCCCATTTTTGCACGTTTGCAGGTCCCAAACTGCTCCTTGTTTCTCCTAAACGCTTTACTCAATCGCCTTCAAATTTGCTGTGGTTCATATTCACACATAGGGGCACAAGTGGGCAAAATTTGGTGTAGATCCGCTGACATATATGATAGGGGCGTGGCTTCAAATTATGTGTTCAATTTTTCCTTCGCCAAGAGGGACAAAAACCTTAATAACTTTGATGTACTAGCTTAAAAAAATCTAAAACTTCATAGACACATGGAAACTTATGTCTTTAACACCTTTAAAAAAAGTTTTTTTAAATACCTACTAGCGCCGCCTGGTGGTTGATTAAAATGTCATTTTTTACACTTTCATGTATTGTGCTCAGTCTGTTTGAGTAAAACAAATGAAAATTGGCCAGAATATCATTAAGACATGGAATATTAAGATTTTAAAATTTTATGACTTTTCGATAATGGGCGTGGTCTGCACGCCACTTCAAAGTCAGATGACTCGCCAAAACGAAAAAAGTGGCTGTAATTGGCCCCAAAATGGCCTTATGAGTGGAAAATAGCCTCTCACTCCCGGCTCGTTTGACCTACAGCTACAAAAATTTGTAGCCTTATGTAGGACCTCGAGCCCTACAAAAAAGTCAGCGCGAGCCATATGCTCAGATGTACAGAAAGAGAGTTATGAATTTTTGAATGTGCACTTTTGGCCCGTTTTTGCTCATTTGCAGGTCCCGAACTGCTCCTTTTTTCTCCCAAACGCTTGACCCGATCGACTTCAAATTTGCTGTGATTGTTTATCTGACTGTGAGGCACAATTGTTCAAATTTTTGTGACGATCCGCCAACAAATATGTTGGGGGCGGGCCTTTATATTATGCCTTTGATGATTACTTTGCCACATGTGAAACAAACCTTTATAACTCAGCTTTACAAGCTTAGAAAAATCTGAAACTTCACAGACACATGGAGACTCAAGCCCTAAACACAAGTGGTTAAACAAATCTTCAATTGCTTGTGAGGCCATCTAGTGGCAAACAAAAATGTCAGTCTGATGTCTCGCCAAAACGAACAAAGTTGCTGTGTTTGGTCCCAGATAGTCTTATCTTTTCTAAACATTACATATTTGATGGATTTCCAATGCAGATTACACCTATCAACGTATTTTTTGCTATAGTGCGAGCGCCACCTAGTGGCAGCCAAAAAAATAGCATTTTTGAAACATTTTTACGTGTTTAGCTAAGCCCTTTGAAGTAATATCGCTGAAATTAAGTGTGACAAGCCTCTAGACAGCCCTGCTGACCTCCACCAAATTTTACGAATTTTCGATGATGGGCGTGGCCTTTACGTCCATTTTCATTCCGAAAATTTAACGGACCAGTAAAAGCTGCTGTAATTTGACCCAGATGATCTGATCTTCTCACAATTTCACACATTGGATGAAAATCTGTTCCTGAAGACATCGACAAAAATATATTCCAGTTTAAAGCTAGCGCCACCTAGTGGCTGCAAAAAATGTCATTAGTCGAAAGATTGGAGTTATTCCTGTTTGGTTTGACCTAACACTATAAAAGTTTTTAGGCATATGTAGGATTGTAAGACCTACAAAAAAGTCAATAGGAGTGATGTGCTAAGATGTACAGAATAATTTTTATGATTTTTTTTTTATGTGCAATTTTGCCCCATCCTTAGACATTAGCCGGTCTAAATCTAGTGCCTTTTTCTCTTAAACGGTTCACCCGATTAACTTCTACGTTGGCATGGACTATTAGCAGATATAGCGGCACAAATCTCCCAAAAATTGTGAAGATCCCATGACTTGTAAGATGTGGGCGGAGCTTCAAATTGTTTTGAATATTTTCTTCGCCAAGAGTGACAAAAACCTTAATAACTCAGCTGTTTCAGCTTCAAATCATGTGAAACACTTGCAGGGAGTTTAAAAGTCATGCCCTAATACAGCTATGTGATAAACATCCAAATCATTTACAGCGCCACCTAGTGGCGGACAAAAATCTAATTTTTTACACTCTCATGTACTGTGCAATGTCTGTTTGACTACATGAACTAAAAAATGGTCAGAAAAGCTATGACACAGTGGAGAATGAAGGTTCTCAACTTTTATGATTTTTCAATCAAAGGCGTGGCCTGTATGCCAGCTCAAAGTCCAATTTCTCACCAAAACGGTAAAAGTTGCTGTAATTGGACCTAGATGATCTGATGTTTGCAAAACTTCATATATGGGATGGGAGTCCAATGTGAAACACACCTACAAGCCTATTTTTTATCATAGTACGAGTGCCACCTAGTGGCAGCAAAATATATAGCAAATCCTTAATGTTTTTATGTACTCTGCTGAGCCCCTTGAAGTGATATCCCTTAAATGTTTTCTGAAAAGCCAGTGGCCATGCCTTATGCCCCCCACAAATCAGTACAATGTTTCGACAGTGGGTGTGGCCTATATGGCATTGAAAGTCACAAAATTGGAACAATAAAAGCTGCAGTAACTCCACACACATTGTCCCACCTTGTCTAAATTTTACATATTTGGTAATAGTCCTGCACTGAAGTCATCTACAACTACTTTTTCATCGTTCATAGTCCTTGTTCATACCCCGACCTGTTCATACCTCAACGTGCACAGGTCTGCGAGGGCCCTTTATAGCTGCTTGCAGCTCTAGTTATTATTATTATTATTATTATTTACTGTGCAGCGCTTTTCTATTTTTGAGGGCCTAAACATGCACGAAAAGTCACCAAAATTTGCACATTTGTCGGGCCCGGTGAAAAATTGGATATTTTTGTGTTTCCTAAAACAATGCAAAAAAAATGGCTCTGCAGCGCCACCTAAGGTTGAAAAAGTGCACCTGGTCCCGGCCCGTTTCACCTAGAGCTACGAAAATTTTTAGCCATATGTAGGACCTAGAGACCTACAAAAAAGTCAGTGCGAGCCATGTGCTCAGATGTACAGAAAAAGAGTTATGAATTTTTGAATGTGCATTTTTGCCCCATTTTTGCACGTTTGTAGGTCCCAAACTGCTCCTTGTTTCTCCTAAACGCTTTACTCAATCACCTTCAAATTTGCTGTGGTCCATATTCACACATAGGGGCACAAGTGGGCAAAATTTGGTGCAGATCCGCTGGCATATATGATAGGGGCGTGGCTTCAAATTATGTGTTCAATTTTTCCTTCGCCAAGAGGGACATAAACCTTAATAACTTTGATGTACTAGCTTAAAAAAATCTAAAACTTCATAGACACAAGGAAACTTATGTCTTTAACACCTTTGAAAAAAGTTTTTTCTAATACCTACTAGCGCCGCCTAGTGGTTGATTAAAATGTCATTTTTTACACTTTCATGTATTGTGCTCAGTCTGTTTGAGTAAAACAAATGAAAATTGGTCAGAATATCATTAAGACATGGAATATTAAGGTTTTAAAATTTTACGACTTTTCGATAATGGGCGTAGTCTGCACGCCACCTCAAAGTCAGATGACTCGCCAAAACGAAAAAAGTGGCTGAAATTGGCCCCAAAATGGCCTTATGAGTGGAAAATAGCCTCTCACTCCCGGCCCGTTTGACCTAAAGCTACAAAAATTTGTAGCCTTATGTAGGACCTCGAGCCCTACAAAAAAGTCAGCGCGAGCCATATGCTCAGATGTACAGAAAGAGAGTTATGAATTTTTGAATGTGCACTTTTGGCCCGTTTTTGCTCATTTGCAGGTCCCGAACTGCTCCTTTTTTCTCCCAAACGCTTGACCCGATCGACTTCAAATTTGCTGTGATGTTTTATCTGACTGTGAGGCACAATTGTTCAAATTTTTGTGATGATCCGCCATCAAATATGTTGGGGGCGGGGCTTTATATTATGCCTTTGATGATTATTTTGCCACATGTGAAACAAACCTTTATAACTCAGCTTTACCAGCTTAGAAAAATCTGAAACTTCACATACACATGAAGACTTAAGCCCTTAACACAAGTGTTTAAAAAAATCTTCAATTGCTTATAAGGCCATCTAGTGGCAAACAAAAATGTCAGTCTGATGTCTCGCCAAAACGAACAAAGTTGCTGTGTTTGGTCCCAGATGGTCTTATCGTTTCTAAACTTCATATATTTGATGGGTTTCCAATGCGGAATACACCTATCAACGTATTTTTTGTTATAGTGCGAGCGCCACCTAGTGGCAGCCAAAAATATAGCATTTTTTAAACGTTTTTAAGTTTTTAGCTGAGCCCTTTGAAGTACTATCGCTGAAATTAAGTCTGAAAAGCCTCTAGACAGCCTTGATGACCTCCACCAAATTTTACGAAGTTTCGATAATGGGCGTGGCCTCTACGACCATTTTCATTCCGAAGCTTTATCTGTCCAGTAAAAGTTGCTGTAATTTGACCCAGATGATATGATCTTCTCACAATTTCACACATTGGATGAAAATATTCTCCTGAACATATCGACAAAAATATATTCCAGTTTAAAGCTAGCGCCACCTAGTGGCTGCAAAAAATGTCATTAGTCGAAAGATTACAGTCAATTCTGTTTGGTTTGACCTACAGCTATGAAACTTTGTAGGCAAATGAAGGACTGCAAGACCTACAAAAAAGTCAATAGAAGTGATGTGCTAGGATGTACAGAAAAATTGTTATAAATTTTTTCAATGTGCAGTTTTGTCCCATTCTTAGACGTTAGCTGGTCTCAAACTAGTGTCTTTTTCTCTTAAACGATTCACCCCATTACCTTCAACTTTGGCATGAATCATTATCCAACTGAGGGGCACACATAGGCCAAATATCGTGAAGATCTCTTGATATAAAAGATGGGAGCGGAGCTTCTAATTATGTTTAATAATTCCTTCGCCAAGAGTGACAAAAATCTTAATAACTCAGCTATGACAGCTTCAAACCATCTGAAACTTTCCTGGGACTTTAAAAGTCATGGAATAATGCAGCTATGTGATACACTTTCAAATCATATACAGCGCCACCCAGTGGCGGACAAAAATCTAATTGTGTGAAGGTGGTATTCTACCGCTTTATTGTGTGAAGGTGGAACCTTCACACATATGTTATTCTACCGCTTTATTATTGTGTGAAGGTGAAACCTTCACACTTATGTTTTTCTCCACCTTTATTATTATTATTATTTTTTTTATTCCGACCGTTTTTTAGGTACGTTTCAACTCATTCCCAGTTCATCCAATTCATGCCGTTCAAACTTCATATCATTCTACATATTCATGTTTAGTGCGGGTCTATTTTTCAAGTTTCAACTTTTCATCGTTTTCCTACAATTTAAGTTTTTGTACCGTAAAAATGGCCTAATGTTAAGTGAATGGGCTGGTCTTCGTGCTTTATTTTTAAACTTTAACGTTTTCGATATTTCCTATGTCTCGGTGGCGCATGGGATTTGTGTGCGGCATTCGCACTTCATGTTCGTGGGTTCAATCCCAGGCTGCGTCATTTTTTAGTTGTGTGAGTCTTTTTTAGTTAGTGCGGGTCTATTTTTCAAGTTTCAACTTTTAATCGTTTTCCTACAATTTAAGTTTTTGTACCGTAAAAACGGCCTAATGTTAAGTGATTGGAGCGTTCTTCCTACTTCCTTTTAAAGCGTTCACGGTTTCGTCATTTCCCGTGGCTCAGACGTTCTGTTGACGTATATCTACTACATGTTCGTGTGTTCGATCCCCGCTGTGTCTTTTCACACATTCAGTGTTTTTTTTCAGTTCATTCAGTATTTTTTTTTGGTTTCAATTCCTTCCCAGTTCATCCAATTCATGCCGTTCGAACTTCATATCATTCCACATATTCACGTGAAGTGCTTTTTTATTTTTCAAGGTTCAACTATTCATCGTTTTCCTACAATTGACGTTTTTTATACTATTCATATTTAAAGAATTTAGCCTTTTCAAACTGTTCTTACTTTCATTTCATCTTTTCATTCCACAGTTGAACTTTTTTCAGTTTTTGAACTTTGTATTATTCGTAGTTCTTCATAGATTCACGTTCAAAAATACTTCATTCCCTATATTTCAAGCTTTCCAGTGTGGTCTTACACTGCCCCCCAGTGGCCCAGTGGTAGAGTTGTCATCTTCAACATGTCCGTGTCCTGGTTCGGGCAAATCGCGTTTCACGTTTACAGTTCAACTTTCAGCTACAATTCAAGTTTTTGTACCGTAAAAATTGTCTAATGTTAAGTGAATGGTGTTGTTAAGAAGTTTCTGATTATACTTAACGATTTCGTGTTTGAATCGTTCTGTTATTACTATTTACGTCTGGACATGTTTCTCCTGTGGTCATGTGGTCTTCCTAGCAACCGCCTAGCAACTAATCACAAGTTGTGTTTCATTCCTGCACTACCAATCAGGACTCTGTTTACACTATCATAGGTTGTTTTGCTCTTTCACGGGTCAGTCGGCAGGTATCGTTGTAACGGACAGTCATTTTTTCTGCTTTCTATCATTCTGTGGATTATCTAATTCCTTTCATTATTATTCCGTGCGTCCATGAGAATGTAAGTACAGTTTGAATATGTTGTCCGTTCGTGGTTTTGGATACATGTTTACGTTTGCACTGCTTCACTTTGTCCATTAATGTCTAAGTTGTTATTGCACCTAAGTTTGGTATAATTGCTAAAGGCAGATATACTGTACTTTTCATACTTCACTTTTAGTATTCACGTTAAAGTTTCATCCACAAAAAGTGCGTGTTTGTCTCAGGTTTGCCGTGTGTGCCAATGTGATCCTTACGCCGTAAGGGAGTGACGTCACCGCCCACTCAAATCTATTCGGCTCCATTAACCCTTTCCTACCTAACGCACATTTTGGAACGATTGGGTTGAATTCATTCTTCCTATCATTGTACGGTATGTTTGCCTGTGTTGTTTATGTTATTCTAAGCTAATATAGAGTCATGTGAGCATATGATGTAACATATTGTACAATGTTAGTTATGTTAGTTATCAATGTTTAGTGAATGTTCTCTGCTCTCCTTTGCAGAGACCACACACCCACAATCAAACATAGAACACACACAGAACACACAAACACAGAAACACACACACACCAACCCAGATAAATAAATAGAACATTATATACAAATAAAGAGTGGCATGAGCGTGTGCATCGTCTTTATGTTCTGGCCGGACAACCTGATAAGATTGAGGATCCTCTGAATCAGTCAAGTACAGTCCTTTCAAGGAGGTCACAAGTTTGGACGCTACTCCGACACCTCCATTACAGGTGTGATTCAAAAACATGCAGGATACAAGCCCTCGAGGACTGGAGTTTGACACCTATAGTTTAGTTACACAAAGTAATCCATTTCCCATGTTGCCATCGGGCGGCCATCTTAGACCACTGAAGACTCCAACTCCAATCTGCCCTCATGGGCGGCCATCTTGGATATTTTATTAGACGTCTCATTACCTCTCACTACTGCTTCCACCTAGTACGGCATCTGGCTTGGTTAACTCAGCTTGATTCATACGTTTTAGTTTTTTTCAGTTTTTCAACTCTGTATTATTCACATTTCTTCACTGTTTCACATCAATCCACCTCATTCAATCCACCTCATTCAAATGATAAGCTCATTAGCAGGAGTTTAAAACTCCAGTCCTCGAGGGCTGATATCCTGCATGTTTTTGAATCACATCATTCACTTAACATTAGGCCTAATGTCACAGATTCACATTATTCCAGTTCAACTTTTCTCAGTTTGTTAACTATGTAGGATTCATAATTTTTCACAGATTCAAATCATTCTACAGTTCAACTTTTTTTCAGTTTTTCATTCATCTTCAAATTCCACGGTTCAACTTTTTTTCAGTTTTTCAACTTTGTATTCATATTTCTTCACAGATTCACACCATTCAATCGTTCCACATCATTCCACTTTTCAACTCCCAAACCTTCAACGGTTTCACCTTCACACGCAATTTCTTCAGAAATTGCACATTTTCTAGTTGTGTGAAGGTGGAACCTTCACACATATGTTATTGTGCTCGGCCATTTTCTTTATTATTGTGTGAAGGTGGAACCTTCACACATATGTTATTGTGTTCGGCCATTTTCTTTATTATTATTGTGTGAAGGTGGAACCTTCACACATATGTTATTGTGCTCGGCCATTTTCTTTATTGTGTGAAGGTGGAACCTTCACACATATGTTATTGTGCTCGGCCATTTTCTTTATTATTATTATTATTATTATTCTTATTCTGCCTGTTTTTCGACGGATTTCAGCTCATTCCCAGTTTATCCGATTCACACCGTTCCAATTTCACATTATTCCAGTAAAGCGCCCGAAGGGCGTTTCCATTTTTGGAATTCCAAGTATTCACAGTTTTCCCAGAATTCCCGGTTTTCCACCCCAAAAAGTCCCATTGACTAACATTGGGTCATATTTTGTTTCATTATTACAGCTCTCCCTTTTCATATTTTCAATATTTAACTTATTCATCTCGTTATAGGGATCCTTCCTATCATTCCAGTAATTAATACATTCCAATATTTTCCCATAATTCCATATTTTTCATCCTTCAAATATTCATAATTCATTTCCAATGGGAGGGCTTCCCATTCATTCCCAATGGGAGATTAAACATTTCACATTTTGAGCTTTCCTATTTCATATTCATAACATTTAACTCATACATTTCGCCTGTTGGCTCATTCCCACTATTGTAACAATTAATAATTTTCAATATTTTCCCATAATTACATATTTTTCATGTATAACAATTCATAATTCATTCCCAGTGGCGGACTTAACATTTTTTTTTTAAAGCTTCTCCACTTCACACTCACATTAATCAGTTAATACATTCCCCAATTTGAATACTACTCATATTCACACCTTCCAGTAATTCATAACTATTTTCATATTTTTACCCATAATTCCTCATTCCCATTTTCCTCATCCAAACCTTTGTAACCTTCTATCTTGGCCATTCCTGCTCCGATTCCCACCGTTCCAACTTTAATGGATTCCCCCAATTCCCACCATTTCATTTGTGTATCCCCTTTCCTCTTCCCATGATTCAAAAATTACCCACAATTCCACTTTATCAGTTTTTCCCCTCTATCTTTTCCATTCTTTATCCGATTCTGACCATTCCAACTTTAATCAATTCCCCCAATGCCCGCCACTCCATTTTTACCCACAATTCAAAAATTACCCATAATTCCACTTTTTCAGTTTTTCCCTTCTATCTTTGCCATTCTTCATCCGATTCTGACCGTTCCAACTTTCATCAATTCCCCCGATGCCCGCCACTCCATTTTTACCCACAATTCAAAAATTACCCATAATTCCACTTTTTCAGTTTTTCCCTTCTATCTTTGCCATTCTTCATCCAATTACGACCGTTCCAACTTGAATCAATTCCCCCAATTCCCGCCATTACATGGTGGTATCTATTTTCTTCTTACCTGAATTAAAAAATTACCCACAATTCCACTTTTTCAGTTTTTCCCTTCTATCTTTTCCATTCTTCATCCGATTGTGACCGTTCCAACATTAATCAATTCCCCTGATGCCCGCCACTCCATTTTTACCCACAATTCAAAAATTACCCATAATTCCACTTTTTCAGTTTTTCCCTTCTATCTTTGCCATTCTTCATCCGATTCTGACCGTTCCAACTTTAATCAATTCCCCCAATGCCCGCCACTCCATTTTTACCCACAATTCAAAAATTACCCATAATTCCACTTTTTCAGTTTTTCCCTTCTATCTTCACCATTCTTCATCCGATTTTTACCGTTCTAACTTTAATCCATTCTCCCAATGCCCGCCACTCCATTTTTACTCACAATTCAAAAATTTCCCACAATTCCACTTTTTCAGTTTTTCCCTTCTACCTTTGCCATTCTTCATCCGATTGCGACCGTTCCAAGTTTAATCGATTCATCCAATTCCCCCCATTCAATGGTAGTTTGAATTTTCTTCTTTCCAGAGTTCAAAAATTACCCACAATTCCACTTTTTTAGTTTATCACTTCTATCTTTGTCATTCTTCATCCGATTCGGACCGTTCCAACTTTAATGAATTCCCCCAATTCCCACCATTCCACATCATTCAACACCTTTGCCTTCAGAGGTTACACCTTCACACGCAATTTCTTCAGAAATTGCAAATATTCTAGTTATTATTATTATTATTATTCTTATTCTGCCTGTTTTTCGACGGGTTTCAGCTCATTCCCAGTTTATCCGATTCACACCGTTCCAATTTCACATTATTCCAGTAAAGCGCCCGAAGGGCGTTTCCATTTTTGGAATTCCAAGTATTCACAGTTTTCCCAGAATTCCCGGTTTTCCACCCCAAAAAGTCCCATTGACTAACATTGGGTCATATTTTGTTTCATTATTACAGCTCTCCCTTTTCATATTTTCAATATTTAACTTATTCATCTCGTTATAGGGATCCTTCCTATCATTCCAGTAATTAATACATTCCAATATTTTCCCATAATTCCATATTTTTCATCCTTCAAATATTCATAGTTCATTTCCAATGGGAGGGCTTCCCATTCATTCCCAATGGGAGATTAAACATTTCACATTTTGAGCTTTCCTATTTCATATTCATAACATTTAACTCATACATTTCGCCTGTTGGCTCATTCCCACTATTGTAACAATTAATAATTTTCAATATTTTCCCATAATTACATATTTTTCATGTATAACAATTCATAATTCATTCCCAGTGGCGGACTTAACATTTTTTATTTAAAGCTTCTCCACTTCACACTCACATTAATCAGTTAATACATTCCCCAATTTGAATACTACTCATATTCACACCTTCCAGTAATTCATAACTATTTTCATATTTTTACCCATAATTCCTCATTCCCATTTTCCTCATCCAAAACTTTGTAACCTTCTATCTTGGCCATTCCTGCTCCGATTCCCACCGTTCCAACTTTAATGGATTCCCCCAATTCCCACCATTTCATTTGTGTATCCCCTTTCCTCTTCCCATGATTCAAAAATTACCCACAATTCCACTTTATCAGTTTTTCCCCTCTATCTTTTCCATTCTTTATCCGATTCTGACCATTCCAACTTTAATCAATTCCCCCAATGCCCGCCACTCCATTTTTACCCACAATTCAAAAATTACCCATAATTCCACTTTTTCAGTTTTTCCCTTCTATCTTTGCCATTCTTCATCCGATTCTGACCGTTCCAACTTTCATCAATTCCCCCGATGCCCGCCACTCCATTTTTACCCACAATTCTAAAATTACCCATAATTCCACTTTTTCAGTTTTTCCCTTCTATCTTTGCCATTCTTCATCCAATTGCGACCGTTCCAACTTGAATCAATTCCCCCAATTCCCGCCATTACATGGTGGTATCTATTTTCTTCTTACCTGAATTAAAAAATTACCCACAATTCCACTTTTTCAGTTTTTCCCTTCTATCTTTTCCATTCTTCATCCGATTGTGACCGTTCCAACATTAATCAATTCCCCTGATGCCCGCCACTCCATTTTTACCCACAATTCAAAAATTACCCATAATTCCACTTTTTCAGTTTTTCCCTTCTATCTTTGCCATTCTTCATCCGATTCTGACCGTTCCAACTTTAATCAATTCCCCCAATGCCCGCCACTCCATTTTTACCCACAATTCAAAAATTACCCATAATTCCACTTTTTCAGTTTTTCCCTTCTTTCTTCACCATTCTTCATCCGATTTTTACCGTTCTAACTTTAATCCATTCTCCCAATGCCCGCCACTCCATTTTTACTCACAATTCAAAAATTTCCCACAATTCCACTTTTTCAGTTTTTCCCTTCTACCTTTGCCATTCTTCATCCGATTGCGACCGTTCCAAGTTTAATCGATTCATCCAATTCCCCCCATTCAATGGTAGTTTGAATTTTCTTCTTTCCAGAGTTCAAAAATTACCCACAATTCCACTTTTTTAGTTTATCACTTCTATCTTTGTCATTCTTCATCCGATTCGGACCGTTCCAACTTTAATCAATTCCCCCAATTCCCACCATTCCACATCATTCAACACCTTTGCCTTCAGAGGTTACACCTTCACACGCAATTTCTTCAGAAATTGCAAATATTCTAGTTATTATTATTATTATTATTCTACTTCTGCCTGTTTTTCGACGGGTTTCAACTCATTCCCAGTTTATCCGATTCACACCGTTCCAATTTCACATTATTCCAGTAAAGCGCCCGAAGGGCGTTTCCATTTTTGGAATTCCAAGTATTCACAGTTTTCCCAGAATTCCCGGTTTTCCACCCCAAAAAGTCCCATTGACTAACATTGGGTCATATTTTGTTTCATTATTACAGCTCTCCCTTTTCATATTTTCAATATTTAACTTATTCATCTCGTTATAGGGATCCTTCCTATCATTCCAGTAATTAATACATTCCAATATTTTCCCATAATTCCATATTTTTCATCCTTCAAATATTCATAATTCATTTCCAATGGGAGGGCTTCCCATTCATTCCCAATGGGAGATTAAACATTTCACATTTTGAGCTTTCCTATTTCATATTCATAACATTTAACTCATACATTTCGCCTGTTGGCTCATTCCCACTATTGTAACAATTAATAATTTTCAATATTTTCCCATAATTACATATTTTTCATGTATAACAACTCATAATTCATTCCCAGTGGCGGACTTAACATTTTTTATTTAAAGCTTCTCCACTTCACACTCACATTAATCAGTTAATACATTCCCCAATTTGAATACTACTCATATTCACACCTTCCAGTAATTCATAACTATTTTCATATTTTTACCCATAATTCCTCATTCCCATTTTCCTCATCCAAAACTTTGTAAACTTCTATCTTGGCCATTCCTGCTCCGATTCCCACCGTTCCAACTTTAATGGATTCCCCCAATTCCCACCATTTCATTTGTGTATCCCCTTTCCTCTTCCCATGATTCAAAAATTACCCACAATTCCACTTTATCAGTTTTTCCCCTCTATCTTTTCCATTCTTTATCCGATTCTGACCATTCCAACTTTAATCAATTCCCCCAATGCCCGCCACTCCATTTTTACCCACAATTCAAAAATTACCCATAATTCCACTTTTTCAGTTTTTCCCTTCTATCTTTGCCATTCTTCATCCGATTCTGACCGTTCCAACTTTCATCAATTCCCCCGATGCCCGCCACTCCATTTTGACCCACAATTCAAAAATTACCCATAATTCCACTTTTTCAGTTTTTCCCTTCTATCTTTGCCATTCTTCATCCAATTGCGACCGTTCCAACTTGAATCAATTCCCCCAATTCCCGCCATTACATGGTGGTATCTATTTTCTTCTTACCTGAATTAAAAAATTACCCACAATTCCACTTTTTCAGTTTTTCCCTTCTATCTTTTCCATTCTTCATCCGATTGTGACCGTTCCAACATTAATCAATTCCCCTGATGCCCGCCACTCCATTTTTACCCACAATTCAAAAATTACCCATAATTCCAGTTTTTCAGTTTTTCCCTTCTATCTTTGCCATTCTTCATCCGATTCTGACCGTTCCAACTTTCATCAATTCCCCCGATGCCCGCCACTCCATTTTTACCCACAATTCAAAAATTACCCATAATTCCACTTTTTCAGTTTTTCCCTTCTATCTTTTCCATTCTTCATCCGATTGTGACCGTTCCAACATTAATCAATTCCCCTGATGCCCGCCACTCCATTTTTACCCACAATTCAAAAATTACCCATAATTCCACTTTTTCAGTTTTTCCCTTCTATCTTTGCCATTCTTCATCCGATTCTGACCGTTCCAACTTTCATCAATTCCCCCGATGCCCGCCACTCCATTTTTACCCACAATTCAAAAATTACCCATAATTCCACTTTTTCAGTTTTTCCCTTCTATCTTTGCCATTCTTCATCCGATTCTGACCGTTCCAACTTTAATCAATTCCCCCAATGCCCGCCACTCCATTTTTACCCACAATTCAAAAATTACCCATAATTCCACTTTTTCAGTTTTTCCCTTCTATCTTCACCATTCTTCATCCGATTTTTACCGTTCTAACTTTAATCCATTCTCCCAATGCCCGCCACTCCATTTTTACTCACAATTCAAAAATTTCCCACAATTCCACTTTTTCAGTTTTTCCCTTCTACCTTTGCCATTCTTCATCCGATTGCGACCGTTCCAAGTTTAATCGATTCATCCAATTCCCCCCATTCAATGGTAGTTTGAATTTTCTTCTTTCCAGAGTTCAAAAATTACCCACAATTCCACTTTTTCAGTTTATCACTTCTATCTTTGTCATTCTTCATCCGATTCGGACCGTTCCAACTTTAATCAATTCCCCCAATTCCCACCATTCCACATCATTCAACACCTTTGCCTTCAGAGGTTACACCTTCACACGCAATTTCTTCAGAAATTGCAAATATTCTAGTTGTGTGAAGGTGGAACCTTCACACATATGTTATTGTGCTCGGCCATTTTCTTTATTATTATTATTATTATTATTATTATTGTGTGAAGGTGGAACCTTCACACATATGTTATTGTGCTCGGCCATTTTCTTTATTATTATTATTATTATTCTTATTCTGCCTGTTTTTCGACGGATTTCAGCTCATTCCCAGTTTATCCGATTCACACCGTTCCAATTTCACATTATTCCAGTTAAGCGCCCGAAGGGCGTTTCCATTTTTGGAATTCCAAGTATTCACAGTTTTCCCAGAATTCCCGGTTTTCCACCCCAAAAAGTCCCATTGACTTACATTGGGTCATTTTTTGTTTCATTATTACAGCTCTCCCTTTTCATATTTTCAATATTTAACTTATTCATCTCGTTATAGGGATCCTTCCTATCATTCCAGTAATTAATACATTCTAATATTTTCCCATAATTCCATATTTTTCATCCTTCAAATATTCATAATTCATTTCCAATGGGAGGGCTTCCCATTCATTCCCAATGGGAGATTAAACATTTTACATTTTGAGCTTTCCTATTTCATATTCATAACATTTATCTCATACATTTCGCCTTATGGCTCATTCCCACCATTGTAACAGTTAATAATTATTAATATTTTCCCATAATTCAATATTTTTCATTTATAACAATTCATAATTCATTCCCAGTGGTGGATTTAACATTTTTTACTTGAAGCTTCTCCACTTCACACTCACATTAATCAGTTAATACATTCCCCAATATCAATACTACTCATATTCACACCTTCCAGTAATTCATAACTATTTTCATATTTTTACCCATAATTCCTCATTCCCATTTTCCTCATCCAAAACTTTGTAACCTTCTATCTTGGCCATTCCTGCTCCGATTCCCACCGTTCCAACTTTAATGGATTCCCCCAATTCCCACCATTTCATTTGTGTATCCCCTTTCCTCTTCCCATGATTCAAAAATTACCCACAATTCCACTTTATCAGTTTTTCCCCTCTATCTTTTCCATTCTTTATCCGATTCTGACCATTCCAACTTTAATCAATTCCCCCAATGCCCGCCACTCCATTTTTACCCACAATTCAAAAATTACCCATAATTCCACTTTTTCAGTTTTTCCCTTCTATCTTTGCCATTCTTCATCCGATTCTGACCGTTTCAACTTTCATCAATTCCCCCGATGCCCGCCACTCCATTTTTACCCACAATTCAAAAATTACCCATAATTCCACTTTTTCAGTTTTTCCCTTCTATCTTTGCCATTCTTCATCCAATTGCGACCGTTCCAACTTGAATCAATTCCCCCAATTCCCGCCATTACATGGTGGTATCTATTTTCTTCTTACCTGAATTAAAAAATTACCCACAATTCCACTTTTTCAGTTTTTCCCTTCTATCTTTTCCATTCTTCATCCGATTGTGACCGTTCCAACATTAATCAATTCCCCTGATGCCCGCCACTCCATTTTTACCCACAATTCAAAAATTACCCATAATTCCACTTTTTCAGTTTTTCCCTTCTATCTTTGCCATTCTTCATCCGATTCTGACCGTTCCAACTTTAATCAATTCCCCCAATGCCCGCCACTCCATTTTTACCCACAATTCAAAAATTACCCATAATTCCACTTTTTCAGTTTTTCCCTTCTATCTTCACCATTCTTCATCCGATTTTTACCGTTCTAACTTTAATCCATTCTCCCAATGCCCGCCACTCCATTTTTACTCACAATTCAAAAATTTCCCACAATTCCACTTTTTCAGTTTTTCCCTTCTACCTTTGCCATTCTTCATCCGATTGCGACCGTTCCAAGTTTAATCGATTCATCCAATTCCCCCCATTCAATGGTAGTTTGAATTTTCTTCTTTCCAGAGTTCAAAAATTACCCACAATTCCACTTTTTTAGTTTATCACTTCTATCTTTGTCATTCTTCATCCGATTCGGACCGTTCCAACTTTAATCAATTCCCCCAATTCCCACCATTCCACATCATTCAACACCTTTGCCTTCAGAGGTTACACCTTCACACGCAATTTCTTCAGAAATTGCAAATATTCTAGTTATTATTATTATTATTATTATTATTCCGCCCTGTTTTTCGGCACGTTTCAACTCATTCCCAGTTTATTTAATTCACCCCGTTCCACTTTCATGTTATTCCACTTATTCGGGAATGAGGGGTTTCCATTTTTCACATTCCAAATATTCACAGTTTTCCCAGAATTCCCGGTTTTCCACCCCAAAAAGTTCCATTGACTTACATTGGGTCATTTTTCGTTTCATTATTACAGCTTTCCTTTTTAATATTTTCAATATTTAACTCATACATCTCGTCTTAGGGATCCTTCCCGTCATTCCAGTAATTAATACATTTCAATATTTTCCCATAATTCCATATTTTTCCATCTTTAAATATCCATAATTCATTTCCAATGGGAGGGCTTCCCATTCATTCCCAATGGGAGATTGAACATTTCACATTTTGAGCTTTCCTTTTTCATATTCATAACATTTAACTCATTCATTCTGCCTTATGGCTCATTCCCATCATTCCTAGAGTTCATAATTATTCATATTTTCCCATAATTCCATATTTTTCACCTATTACAATTCATAATTCATTCCCAATGGCCGATTTAACATTTCTTATTTGAAGCTTCCCAATACCACATTTAAATCATTCAGCTAATGCATTTCACATTGTCATCATTATACATTATAACACATTCCAGTATTTCATAAATATATTAAAAATATTACCCATAATTCCTCATTCCCATTTTATTCAACAAAACTTTGTAACGTTCTATCTCGGCCATTCCTGCTCCGATTCCCACCGTTCCAACTTTAATCGATTCCACTGATGCCCGCCATTCCATTCGTGTATCCATTTACCTCTTCTCAAAATTAAAAATTTTGTCACAATTCCACACACTGTACCTTTAATGAACCAATTCATTTTCAATGCGGTCATTCATTGTGTGGGCGTTTGGCCTTCGGTGACTACTGTTCAGGTAGACAAAGTACTCCATTTCCCATGGGGTCGTCAAGCGGCCATCTTGGACACTTGCCCACATACACTGAGACTCCATTTCCCATCAACCCTCAGGGGCGGCCATCTTGGATATCTGATCAGACATCTCATGAGCGCTCAGCCCAACTTCCACGCAGGATGGCGGCCATCTTGGTTAACTCAGAACAATAAAAACAACACTCTCCTAATGTTGAACATCCAAACTATTAAATATAATCCCCCAAAATTCAGAATTTGAACTTTAAGTGTACTTTTTTCTCACTTTTTGAAATTTTGTGATATTTTACTAAATTCATAAAATTTTTGTTTTTTTCTCTTTAATGACTACAGGTGTTTGTCCGATTCAGGCCAATTCAGCGTTTAACCGTTCATCTTGACCCTGCCTATGACCTCAGAGTGTCATTTACCCACAATGCATCTGTTTTGCGTAAGTTATAGCCCCCTAAAACTCGCGAAAAATCTGATTTTTTATGTTTCCTCTTGTGATATCTCCATTTGCGTCCGACATATACTTATTGTTTCAATTTTAGGTGTTTCCCATCATGGGTTAGATTGCCAAGAACACCCCCGCACCAACAATTTATAGTTTTTCCCATTTTTTTACCCATAATTCCTCAGTTAATTGTTCTCGCCAAAACATTGTAACCTTCTGTCTTTGCCATTCTTCATCCGATTCCCACCGTTCCAACTTTATATGATTCCATTCATCCCCGCCAATTCATTGGTGTATTCATTTACCTCTTACCAGAATTCAAAGATTTACCACAATTCCACACACTGTACCTTTAATGAACCAATTCATTTTCAATGCGGTCATTCATTGTGTGGGCGTTTGGCCTTCGGTGACTACTGTTCAGGTAGACAAAGTACTCCATTTCCCATGGGGTCGTCAAGCGGCCATCTTGGACACTTGCCCACATACACTGAGACTCCATTTCCCATCAACCCTCAGGGGCGGCCATCTTGGATATCTGATCAGACATCTCATGAGCGCTCAGCCCAACTTCCACCCAGGATGGCGGCCATCTTGGTTAACTCAGAACAATAAAAACAACACTCTCCTAATGTTGAACATCCAAACTATTAAATATAATCCCCCAAAATTCAGAATTTGAACTTTAAGTGTACTTTTTTCTCACTTTTTGAAATTTTGTGATATTTTACTAAATTCATAAAATTTTTGTTTTTTTCTCTTTAATGACTACAGGTGTTTGTCCGATTCAGGCCAATTCAGCGTTTAACCGTTCATCTTGACCCTGCCTATGACCTCAGAGTGTCATTTACCCACAATGCATCTGTTTTGCGTAAGTTATAGCCCCCTAAAACTCGCGAAAAATCTGATTTTTTATGTTTCCTCTTGTGATATCTCCATTTGCGTCCGACATATACTTATTGTTTCAATTTTAGGTGTTTCCCATCATGGGTTAGATTGCCAAGAACACCCCCGCACCAACAATTTATAGTTTTTCCCATTTTTTTACCCATAATTCCTCAGTTAATTGTTCTCGCCAAAACATTGTAACCTTCTGTCTTTGCCATTCTTCATCCGATTCCCACCGTTCTAACTTTATATGATTCCATTCATCCCCGCCAATTCATTGGTGTACTCGTTTACCTCTTACCAGAATTCAAAGTTGCACCACAATTCCACACACTGTACCTTTAATGAACCAATTCATTTTCAATGAGGTCATTCATTGTGTGGGCGTTTGGCCTTTGGTGACTACTGTTGAGGTAGTCAAAGTACTCCATTTCCCATGGGGTCGTCAGGTGGCCATCTTGGACACTTGCCCACATACACTGAGACTCCATTTCCCATCAAACCTCAGGGGTGGCCATCTTGGATATCTGATCCGATATCTTCATCCGATTCCTACCGTTCCAACTTTAAACGATTCCCCTGAGTCCTGCCATTTCATGGTGATATCCTTTTTCTTTTTCCCAGAATTCAAAAACTACCCACAATCCCACTTTCAGTTTTTCCCTTGTATCTTTGTCATTCCTGCTGCGATTTCCACTGTTCCAACTTTAATCGATTCCCCCAATGCCCGCCCATCCATTTTTACCCACAATTCAAAAATGACCCACAATTCCGTTTTTTCAGTTTTTCCCTTATCTCTTTGCCATTCTTCATCCGATTCCGACCATTCTAACTTTAATCGATTCCCCCAAGTCCCGCCATTCCATGGTGGTATCCGCTTTCTTCCCAGAATTCAAAAATTACCCACAATTCCACTTTTTTCAGTTTTTCCCTTATATCTTTGCCATTCTTCATCCAATTCCGACCGTTCCAACTTTATTCAATTCCCCCAACGCCCGCCAATGCATTTTTACGTACAATTCAAAAATTACCCACAATTCCACTTTTTCAGTTTTTTCCTTATATCTTTGCCATTCTTCACTCGATTCCGACCATTCCAACTTTAATCGATTCCTCGAAGTCCCACCATTCCACGGTGGTATCCGCTTTCTTCCCAGAGTTCAAAAATTACCCACAATTCCACTTTTTCAGTTTTTCCCTTGTATTTTAGCCATTCCTGCTGCGATTTCCTTCGTTCCAACTTTAATCGATTCCCCCAATGCCCGCTAATGCATTTTTACCCACAATTCAAAAATTACCCACAATTCCACTTTTTCAGTTTTTTCCTTTTATCTTTGCCATTCTTCACTCGATTCCGACCATTCCAACTTTAATCGATTCCTCGAAGTCCCACCATTCCACGGTGGTTTCCGCTTTCTTCCCAGAGTTCAAAAATTACCCACAATTCCACTTTTTCAGTTTTTCCCTTGTAACTTTGCCATTCCTGCTGCGATTTCCACCGTTCCAACTTTAATCGTTTCTCCCAATGCCCACCCATCCATTTTTACCCACATTTCAAAAATTACCCACAATTCCACTATTTCTGTTTTTCCCTTATATCTTTGCCATTCTTCATCCAATTCCGACCGTTCCAACTTTAATCAATTCCCCCAATGCCCGCCAAAGCATTTTTACCCACAATTCAAAAATTACCCACAATTCCACTTCTTTCAGTTTTTCCCCTATATCTTTGCCATTCTTCATCCGATTCCTACCGTTCCAACTTTAATCGATTCCCCATATTCCCGCTATTCCATTCGTGTATCCATTTTTCTCTTCCTACAATTCAAGATTTTCCCACAATTCCTCATTTTTCAGTGTTTTCTTGTATCTTCTACATTGTTTGACCTTTTCAAACAATTCCAAATCTGTATCATTCACATGATGTCACAGATTCAAGCACTCAAACTTTCAACATCACTCTAGCGTTCAGCACCGCTACCTTCAAAGGTTACACCTTCACACGCAATTTCTTCAGGAATTGCATATTTTCTAGTTATTGTGTGAAGGTGGAACCTTCACACATATGTTATTGTGCTCGGCCATTTTCTTTATTATTATTATTATTATTCTTATTCTGCCTGTTTTTCGACGGATTTCAGCTCATTCCCAGTTTATCCGATTCACACCGTTCCAATTTCACATTATTCCAGTAAAGCGCCCGAAGGGCGTTTCCATTTTTGGAATTCCAAGTATTCACAGTTTTCCCAGAATTCCCGGTTTTCCACCCCAAAAAGTCCCATTGACTAACATTGGGTCATATTTTGTTTCATTATTACAGCTCTCCCTTTTCATATTTTCAATATTTAACTTATTCATCTCGTTATAGGGATCCTTCCTATCATTCCAGTAATTAATACATTCCAATATTTTCCCATAATTCCATATTTTTCATCCTTCAAATATTCATAATTCATTTCCAATGGGAGGGCTTCCCATTCATTCCCAATGGGAGATTAAACATTTCACATTTTGAGCTTTCCTATTTCATATTCATAACATTTAACTCATACATTTCGCCTGTTGGCTCATTCCCACTATTGTAACAATTAATAATTTTCAATATTTTCCCATAATTACATATTTTTCATGTATAACAATTCATAATTCATTCCCAGTGGCGGACTTAACATTTTTTATTTAAAGCTTCTCCACTTCACACTCACATTAATCAGTTAATACATTCCCCAATTTGAATACTACTCATATTCACACCTTCCAGTAATTCATAACTATTTTCATATTTTTACCCATAATTCCTCATTCCCATTTTCCTCATCCAAAACTTTGTAACCTTCTATCTTGGCCATTCCTGCTCCGATTCCCACCGTTCCAACTTTAATGGATTCCCCCAATTCCCACCATTTCATTTGTGTATCCCCTTTCCTCTTCCCATGATTCAAAAATTACCCACAATTCCACTTTATCAGTTTTTCCCCTCTATCTTTTCCATTCTTTATCCGATTCTGACCATTCCAACTTTAATCAATTCCCCCAATGCCCGCCACTCCATTTTTACCCACAATTCAAAAATTACCCATAATTCCACTTTTTCAGTTTTTCCCTTCTATCTTTGCCATTCTTCATCCGATTCTGACCGTTCCAACTTTCATCAATTCCCCCGATGCCCGCCACTCCATTTTTACCCACAATTCAAAAATTACCCATAATTCCACTTTTTCAGTTTTTCCCTTCTATCTTTGCCATTCTTCATCCAATTGCGACCGTTCCAACTTGAATCAATTCCCCCAATTCCCGCCATTACATGGTGGTATCTATTTTCTTCTTACCTGAATTAAAAAATTACCCACAATTCCACTTTTTCAGTTTTTCCCTTCTATCTTTTCCATTCTTCATCCGATTGTGACCGTTCCAACATTAATCAATTCCCCTGATGCCCGCCACTCCATTTTTACCCACAATTCAAAAATTACCCATAATTCCACTTTTTCAGTTTTTCCCTTCTATCTTTGCCATTCTTCATCCGATTCTGACCGTTCCAACTTTCATCAATTCCCCCGATGCCCGCCACTCCATTTTTACCCACAATTCAAAAATTACCCATAATTCCACTTTTTCAGTTTTTCCCTTCTATCTTTGCCATTCTTCATCCGATTTTTACCGTTCTAACTTTAATCCATTCTCCCAATGCCCGCCACTCCATTTTTACTCACAATTCAAAAATTTCCCACAATTCCACTTTTTCAGTTTTTCCCTTCTACCTTTGCCATTCTTCATCCGATTGCGACCGTTCCAAGTTTAATCGATTCATCCAATTCCCCCCATTCAATGGTAGTTTGAATTTTCTTCTTTCCAGAGTTCAAAAATTACCCACAATTCCACTTTTTCAGTTTATCACTTCTATCTTTGTCATTCTTCATCCGATTCGGACCGTTCCAACTTTAATCAATTCCCCCAATTCCCACCATTCCACATCATTCAACACCTTTGCCTTCAGAGGTTACACCTTCACACGCAATTTCTTCAGAAATTGCAAATATTCTAGTTGTGTGAAGGTGAAACCTTCACACTTATGTTTTTCTCCACCTTTATTATTATTATTATTTTTTTTATTCCGACCGTTTTTTAGGTACGTTTCAACTCATTCCCAGTTCATCCAATTCATGCCGTTCAAACTTCATATCATTCTACATATTCATGTTTAGTGCGGGTCTATTTTTCAAGTTTCAACTTTTCATCGTTTTCCTACAATTTAAGTTTTTGTACCGTAAAAATGGCCTAATGTTAAGTGAATGGGCTGGTCTTCGTGCTTTATTTTTAAACTTTAACGTTTTCGATATTTCCTATGTCTCGGTGGCGCATGGGATTTGTGTGCGGCATTCGCACTTCATGTTCGTGGGTTCAATCCCAGGCTGCGTCATTTTTTAGTTGTGTGAGTCTTTTTTAGTTAGTGCGGGTCTATTTTTCAAGTTTCAACTTTTAATCGTTTTCCTACAATTTAAGTTTTTGTACCGTAAAAACGGCCTAATGTTAAGTGATTGGAGCGTTCTTCCTACTTCCTTTTAAAGCGTTCACGGTTTCGTCATTTCCCGTGGCTCAGACGTTCTGTTGACGTATATCTACTACATGTTCGTGTGTTCGATCCCCGCTGTGTCTTTTCACACATTCAGTGTTTTTTTTCAGTTCATTCAGTATTTTTTTTTGGTTTCAATTCCTTCCCAGTTCATCCAATTCATGCCGTTCGAACTTCATATCATTCCACATATTCACGTGAAGTGCTTTTTTATTTTTCAAGGTTCAACTATTCATCGTTTTCCTACAATTGACGTTTTTTATACTATTCATATTTAAAGAATTTAGCCTTTTCAAACTGTTCTTACTTTCATTTCATCTTTTCATTCCACAGTTGAACTTTTTTCAGTTTTTGAACTTTGTATTATTCGTAGTTCTTCATAGATTCACGTTCAAAAATACTTCATTCCCTATATTTCAAGCTTTCCAGTGTGGTCTTACACTGCCCCCCAGTGGCCCAGTGGTAGAGTTGTCATCTTCAACATGTCCGTGTCCTGGTTCGGGCAAATCGCGTTTCACGTTTACAGTTCAACTTTCAGCTACAATTCAAGTTTTTGTACCGTAAAAATTGTCTAATGTTAAGTGAATGGTGTTGTTAAGAAGTTTCTGATTATACTTAACGATTTCGTGTTTGAATCGTTCTGTTATTACTATTTACGTCTGGACATGTTTCTCCTGTGGTCATGTGGTCTTCCTAGCAACCGCCTAGCAACTAATCACAAGTTGTGTTTCATTCCTGCACTACCAATCAGGACTCTGTTTACACTATCATAGGTTGTTTTGCTCTTTCACGGGTCAGTCGGCAGGTATCGTTGTAACGGACAGTCATTTTTTCTGCTTTCTATCATTCTGTGGATTATCTAATTCCTTTCATTATTATTCCGTGCGTCCATGAGAATGTAAGTACAGTTTGAATATGTTGTCCGTTCGTGGTTTTGGATACATGTTTACGTTTGCACTGCTTCACTTTGTCCATTAATGTCTAAGTTGTTATTGCACCTAAGTTTGGTATAATTGCTAAAGGCAGATATACTGTACTTTTCATACTTCACTTTTAGTATTCACGTTAAAGTTTCATCCACAAAAAGTGCGTGTTTGTCTCAGGTTTGCCGTGTGTGCCAATGTGATCCTTACGCCGTAAGGGAGTGACGTCACCGCCCACTCAAATCTATTCGGCTCCATTAACCCTTTCCTACCTAACGCACATTTTGGAACGATTGGGTTGAATTCATTCTTCCTATCATTGTACGGTATGTTTGCCTGTGTTGTTTATGTTATTCTAAGCTAATATAGAGTCATGTGAGCATATGATGTAACATATTGTACAATGTTAGTTATGTTAGTTATCAATGTTTAGTGAATGTTCTCTGCTCTCTATTCCAGTTCAACTTTTCTCAGTTTTTCAACTTTGTAGGATTCATAATTTTTCACAGATTCACATCATTCTCCAGTTCAACTTTTTCAGTTTTTCATTCATCTTCAAATTCCACAGTTCAACTTTTATTCAGTTTTTCAACTTTGTATTCATATTTCTTCACAGATTCACACCATTCAATCGTTCCACGTAATTCCACTTTTCACCTCCCAAACCTTCAACGGTTTCACCTTCACACGCAATTTCTTCAGAAATTGCACTATTTCTAGTTATTATTATTATTATTATTATTATTCCGCCCTGTTTTTCGGCACGTTTCAACTCATTCCCAGTTTATTTAATTCACCCCGTTCCACTTTCATGTTATTCCACTTATTCGGGAATGAGGGGTTTCCATTTTTCACATTCCAAATATTCACAGTTTTCCCAGAATTCCCGGTTTTCCACCCCAAAAAGTTCCATTGACTTACATTGGGTCATTTTTCGTTTCATTATTACAGCTTTCCTTTTTAATATTTTCAATATTTAACTCATACATCTCGTCTTAGGGATCCTTCCCGTCATTCCAGTAATTAATACATTTCAATATTTTCCCATAATTCCATATTTTTCCATCTTTAAATATCCATAATTCATTTCCAATGGGAGGGCTTCCCATTCATTCCCAATGGGAGATTGAACATTTCACATTTTGAGCTTTCCTTTTTCATATTCATAACATTTAACTCATTCATTCTGCCTTATGGCTCATTCCCATCATTCCTAGAGTTCATAATTATTCATATTTTCCCATAATTCCATATTTTTCACCTATTACAATTCATAATTCATTCCCAATGGCCGATTTAACATTTCTTATTTGAAGCTTCCCAATACCACATTTAAATCATTCAGCTAATGCATTTCACATTGTCATCATTATACATTATAACACATTCCAGTATTTCATAAATATATTAAAAATATTACCCATAATTCCTCATTCCCATTTTATTCAACAAAACTTTGTAACGTTCTATCTCGGCCATTCCTGCTCCGATTCCCACCGTTCCAACTTTAATCGATTCCACTGATGCCCGCCATTCCATTCGTGTATCCATTTACCTCTTCTCAAAATTAAAAATTTTGTCACAATTCCACACACTGTACCTTTAATAAACCAATTCATTTTCAATGAGGTCATTCATTGTGTGGGCGTTTCGCCTTCGGTGACTGCTGGTTAGGAAGACAAAGTACTCCGTTTCCCAAGGGGTCGTCAAGCGGCCATCTTGGACACTTGCCCACATACACTGAGACTCCATTTCCCATCAACCCTCAGGGGCGGCCATCTTGGATATCTGATCAGACATCTCTTGAGCGCTCAGCCCAACTTCCACCCAGGATGGCGGCCATCTTGGTTAACTCAGAACAATAAAAACAACACTCTCCTAATGTTGAACATCCAAACTAATAATTATAATCCCCCAAAATTCAGAATTTGAACTTTAAGTGTACTTTTTTCTTACTTTTTGAAATTTTGTGATATTTTACAAAATTCAAAAAATTGTTGTTTTTTTCACTTTAATGACTACAGGTGTTTGTCCGATTCAGTTTGACTCAGCGTTTAACCGTTCATCTTGACCCTGCCTATGACCTCAGGGTGTCATTTACCCACAATGCATCTGTTTTGCATAAGTAGTAGCCCCCTAAAACTCGCGAAAAATGCAATTTTTTTTGTTTCCTCTTGTGATATCTCCATTTGCGTCCGACCTATACTTATCATTCCAACTTTAGGTGTTTCCCATTCTGGGTTAGATTGCCAAGAACACCCCCGCACCAACAATTTATAGTTTTTCCCATTTTTTACCCATAATTCCTCAGTTAATTGTTCTCGCCAAAACATTTTAACCTTCTGTCTTTGCCATTCTTCATCCGATTCCCACCGTTCCAACTTTATATGATTCCATTCATCCCCGCCAATTCATTGGTGTATTCATTTACCTCTTACCAGAATTCAAAGATTTACCACAATTCCACACACTGTACCTTTAATGAACCAATTCATTTTCAATGCGGTCATTCATTGTGTGGGCGTTTGGCCTTCGGTGACTACTGTTCAGGTAGACAAAGTACTCCATTTCCCATGGGGTCGTCAAGCGGCCATCTTGGACACTTGCCCACATACACTGAGACTCCATTTCCCATCAACCCTCAGGGGCGGCCATCTTGGATATCTGATCAGACATCTCATGAGCGCTCAGCCCAACTTCCACCCAGGATGGCGGCCATCTTGGTTAACTCAGAACAATAAAAACAACACTCTCCTAATGTTGAACATCCAAACTATTAAATATAATCCCCCAAAATTCAGAATTTGAACTTTAAGTGTACTTTTTTCTCACTTTTTGAAATTTTGTGATATTTTACTAAATTCATAAAATTTTTGTTTTTTTCTCTTTAATGACTACAGGTGTTTGTCCGATTCAGGCCAAGTCAGCGTTTAACCGTTCATCTTGACCCTGCCTATGACCTCAGAGTGTCATTTACCCACAATGCATCTGTTTTGCGTAAGTTATAGCCCCCTAAAACTCGCGAAAAATCTGATTTTTTATGTTTCCTCTTGTGATATCTCCATTTGCGTCCGACATATACTTATTGTTTCAATTTTAGGTGTTTCCCATCATGGGTTAGATTGCCAAGAACACCCCCGCACCAACAATTTATAGTTTTTCCCATTTTTTTACCCATAATTCCTCAGTTAATTGTTCTCGCCAAAACATTGTAACCTTCTGTCTTTGCCATTCTTCATCCGATTCCCACCGTTCCAACTTTATATGATTCCATTCATCCCCGCCAATTCATTGGTGTATTCATTTACCTCTTACCAGAATTCAAAGATTTACCACAATTCCACACACTGTACCTTTAATGAACCAATTCATTTTCAATGCGGTCATTCATTGTGTGGGCGTTTGGCCTTCGGTGACTACTGTTCAGGTAGACAAAGTACTCCATTTCCCATGGGGTCGTCAAGCGGCCATCTTGGACACTTGCCCACATACACTGAGACTCCATTTCCCATCAACCCTCAGGGGCGGCCATCTTGGATATCTGATCAGACATCTCATGAGCGCTCAGCCCAACTTCCACCCAGGATGGCGGCCATCTTGGTTAACTCAGAACAATAAAAACAACACTCTCCTAATGTTGAACATCCAAACTATTAAATATAATCCCCCAAAATTCAGAATTTGAACTTTAAGTGTACTTTTTTCTCACTTTTTGAAATTTTGTGATATTTTACTAAATTCAAAAAATTTTTGTTTTTTTCTCTTTAATGACTACAGGTGTTTGTCCGATTCAGTTTGACTCAGCGTTTAACCGTTCATCTTGACCCTGCCTATGACCTCAGGGTGTCATTTACCCACAATGCATCTGTTTTGCATAAGTAGTAGCCCCCTAAAACTCGCGAAAAATGCAATTTTTTTTGTTTCCTCTTGTGATATCTCCATTTGCGTCCGACCTATACTTATCATTCCAACTTTAGGTGTTTCCCATTCTGGGTTAGATTGCCAAGAACACCCCCGCACCAACAATTTATAGTTTTTCCCATTTTTTACCCATAATTCCTCAGTTAATTGTTCTCGCCAAAACATTTTAACCTTCTGTCTTTGCCATTCTTCATCCGATTCCCACCGTTCCAACTTTATATGATTCCATTCATCCCCGCCAATTCATTGGTGTATTCATTTACCTCTTACCAGAATTCAAAGATTTACCACAATTCCACACACTGTACCTTTAATGAACCAATTCATTTTCAATGCGGTCATTCATTGTGTGGGCGTTTGGCCTTCGGTGACTACTGTTCAGGTAGACAAAGTACTCCATTTCCCATGGGGTCGTCAAGCGGCCATCTTGGACACTTGCCCACATACACTGAGACTCCATTTCCCATCAACCCTCAGGGGCGGCCATCTTGGATATCTGATCAGACATCTCATGAGCGCTCAGCCCAACTTCCACCCAGGATGGCGGCCATCTTGGTTAACTCAGAACAATAAAAACAACACTCTCCTAATGTTGAACATCCAAACTATTAAATATAATCCCCCAAAATTCAGAATTTGAACTTTAAGTGTACTTTTTTCTCACTTTTTGAAATTTTGTGATATTTTACTAAATTCATAAAATTTTTGTTTTTTTCTCTTTAATGACTACAGGTGTTTGTCCGATTCAGGCCAAGTCAGCGTTTAACCGTTCATCTTGACCCTGCCTATGACCTCAGAGTGTCATTTACCCACAATGCATCTGTTTTGCGTAAGTTATAGCCCCCTAAAACTCGCGAAAAATCTGATTTTTTATGTTTCCTCTTGTGATATCTCCATTTGCGTCCGACATATACTTATTGTTTCAATTTTAGGTGTTTCCCATCATGGGTTAGATTGCCAAGAACACCCCCGCACCAACAATTTATAGTTTTTCCCATTTTTTTACCCATAATTCCTCAGTTAATTGTTCTCGCCAAAACATTGTAACCTTCTGTCTTTGCCATTCTTCATCCGATTCCCACCGTTCCAACTTTATATGATTCCATTCATCCCCGCCAATTCATTGGTGTATTCATTTACCTCTTACCAGAATTCAAAGATTTACCACAATTCCACACACTGTACCTTTAATGAACCAATTCATTTTCAATGCGGTCATTCATTGTGTGGGCGTTTGGCCTTCGGTGACTACTGTTCAGGTAGACAAAGTACTCCATTTCCCATGGGGTCGTCAAGCGGCCATCTTGGACACTTGCCCACATACACTGAGACTCCATTTCCCATCAACCCTCAGGGGCGGCCATCTTGGATATCTGATCAGACATCTCATGAGCGCTCAGCCCAACTTCCACCCAGGATGGCGGCCATCTTGGTTAACTCAGAACAATAAAAACAACACTCTCCTAATGTTGAACATCCAAACTATTAAATATAATCCCCCAAAATTCAGAATTTGAACTTTAAGTGTACTTTTTTCTCACTTTTTGAAATTTTGTGATATTTTACTAAATTCATAAAATTTTTGTTTTTTTCTCTTTAATGACTACAGGTGTTTGTCCGATTCAGGCCAATTCAGCGTTTAACCGTTCATCTTGACCCTGCCTATGACCTCAGAGTGTCATTTACCCACAATGCATCTGTTTTGCGTAAGTTATAGCCCCCTAAAACTCGCGAAAAATCTGATTTTTTATGTTTCCTCTTGTGATATCTCCATTTGCGTCCGACATATACTTATTGTTTCAATTTTAGGTGTTTCCCATCATGGGTTAGATTGCCAAGGACACCCCCGCACCAACAATTTATAGTTTTTCCCATTTTTTTACCCATAATTCCTCAGTTAATTGTTCTCGCCAAAACATTGTAACCTTCTGTCTTTGCCATTCTTCATCCGATTCCCACCGTTCTAACTTTATATGATTCCATTCATCCCCGCCAATTCATTGGTGTACTCGTTTACCTCTTACCAGAATTCAAAGTTGCACCACAATTCCACACACTGTACCTTTAATGAACCAATTCATTTTCAATGAGGTCATTCATTGTGTGGGCGTTTGGCCTTTGGTGACTACTGTTGAGGTAGTCAAAGTACTCCATTTCCCATGGGGTCGTCAGGTGGCCATCTTGGACACTTGCCCACATACACTGAGACTCCATTTCCCATCAAACCTCAGGGGTGGCCATCTTGATATCTGATCCGATATCTTCATCCGATTCCTACCGTTCCAACTTTAAACGATTCCCCTGAGTCCTGCCATTTCATGGTGATATCCTTTTTCTTTTTCCCAGAATTCAAAAACTACCCACAATCCCACTTTCAGTTTTTCCCTTGTATCTTTGTCATTCCTGCTGCGATTTCCACTGTTCCAACTTTAATCGATTCCCCCAATGCCCGCCCATCCATTTTTACCCACAATTCAAAAATGACCCACAATTCCGTTTTTTCAGTTTTTCCCTTATATCTTTGCCATTCTTCATCCGATTCCGACCATTCTAACTTTAATCGATTCCCCCAAGTCCCGCCATTCCATGGTGGTATCCGCTTTCTTCCCAGAATTCAAAAATTACCCACAATTCCACTTTTTTCAGTTTTTCCCTTATATCTTTGCCATTCTTCATCCAATTCCGACCGTTCCAACTTTATTCAATTCCCCCAACGCCCGCCAATGCATTTTTACGTACAATTCAAAAATTACCCACAATTCCACTTTTTCAGTTTTTTCCTTATATCTTTGCCATTCTTCACTCGATTCCGACCATTCCAACTTTAATCGATTCCTCGAAGTCCCACCATTCCACGGTGGTATCCGCTTTCTTCCCAGAGTTCAAAAATTACCCACAATTCCACTTTTTCAGTTTTTCCCTTGTATTTTAGCCATTCCTGCTGCGATTTCCTTCGTTCCAACTTTAATCGATTCCCCCAATGCCCGCTAATGCATTTTTACCCACAATTCAAAAATTACCCACAATTCCACTTTTTCAGTTTTTTCCTTTTATCTTTGCCATTCTTCACTCGATTCCGACCATTCCAACTTTAATCGATTCCTCGAAGTCCCACCATTCCACGGTGGTTTCCGCTTTCTTCCCAGAGTTCAAAAATTACCCACAATTCCACTTTTTCAGTTTTTCCCTTGTAACTTTGCCATTCCTGCTGCGATTTCCACCGTTCCAACTTTAATCGTTTCTCCCAATGCCCACCCATCCATTTTTACCCACATTTCAAAAATTACCCACAATTCCACTATTTCTGTTTTTCCCTTATATCTTTGCCATTCTTCATCCAATTCCGACCGTTCCAACTTTAATCAATTCCCCCAATGCCCGCCAAAGCATTTTTACCCACAATTCAAAAATTACCCACAATTCCACTTCTTTCAGTTTTTCCCCTATATCTTTGCCATTCTTCATCCGATTCCTACCGTTCCAACTTTAATCGATTCCCCATATTCCCGCTATTCCATTCGTGTATCCATTTTTCTCTTCCTACAATTCAAGATTTTCCCACAATTCCTCATTTTTCAGTGTTTTCTTGTATCTTCTACATTGTTTGACCTTTTCAAACAATTCCAAATCTGTATCATTCACATGATGTCACAGATTCAAGCACTCAAACTTTCAACATCACTCTAGCGTTCAGCACCGCTACCTTCAAAGGTTACACCTTCACACGCAATTTCTTCAGGAATTGCATATTTTCTAGTTATTATTATTATTATTATTATTATTCCGCCCTGTTTTTCGGCACGTTTCAACTCATTCCCAGTTTATTTAATTCACCCCGTTCCACTTTCATGTTATTCCACTTATTCGGGAATGAGGGGTTTCCATTTTTCACATTCCAAATATTCACAGTTTTCCCAGAATTCCCGGTTTTCCACCCCAAAAAGTTCCATTGACTTACATTGGGTCATTTTTCGTTTCATTATTACAGCTTTCCTTTTTAATATTTTCAATATTTAACTCATACATCTCGTCTTAGGGATCCTTCCCGTCATTCCAGTAATTAATACATTTCAATATTTTCCCATAATTCCATATTTTTCCATCTTTAAATATCCATAATTCATTTCCAATGGGAGGGCTTCCCATTCATTCCCAATGGGAGATTGAACATTTCACATTTTGAGCTTTCCTTTTTCATATTCATAACATTTAACTCATTCATTCTGCCTTATGGCTCATTCCCATCATTCCTAGAGTTCATAATTATTCATATTTTCCCATAATTCCATATTTTTCACCTATTACAATTCATAATTCATTCCCAATGGCCGATTTAACATTTCTTATTTGAAGCTTCCCAATACCACATTTAAATCATTCAGCTAATGCATTTCACATTGTCATCATTATACATTATAACACATTCCAGTATTTCATAAATATATTAAAAATATTACCCATAATTCCTCATTCCCATTTTATTCAACAAAACTTTGTAACGTTCTATCTCGGCCATTCCTGCTCCGATTCCCACCGTTCCAACTTTAATCGATTCCACTGATGCCCGCCATTCCATTCGTGTATCCATTTACCTCTTCTCAAAATTAAAAATTTTGTCACAATTCCACACACTGTACCTTTAATAAACCAATTCATTTTCAATGAGGTCATTCATTGTGTGGGCGTTTCGCCTTCGGTGACTGCTGGTTAGGAAGACAAAGTACTCCGTTTCCCAAGGGGTCGTCAAGCGGCCATCTTGGACACTTGCCCACATACACTGAGACTCCATTTCCCATCAACGTCGTCAAGCGGCCATCTTGGACACTTGCCCACATACACTGAAACTCCATTTCCCATCAACCCTCAGGGGCGGCCATCTTGGATATCTGATCAGACATCTCATGAGCGCTCAGCCCAACTTCCACCCAGGATGGCGGCCATCTTGGTTAACTCAGAACAATAAAAACAACACTCTCCTAATGTTGAACATCCAAACTATTAAATATAATCCCCCAAAATTCAGAATTTGAACTTTAAGTGTACTTTTTTCTCACTTTTTGAAATTTTGTGATATTTTACTAAATTCATAAAATTTTTGTTTTTTTCACTTTAATGACTACAGGTGTTTGTCCGATTCAGGCCAATTCAGCGTTTAACCGTTCATCTTGACCCTGCCTATGACCTCAGAGTGTCATTTACCCACAATGCATCTGTTTTGCGTAAGTTATAGCCCCCTAAAACTCGCGAAAAATCTGATTTTTTATGTTTCCTCTTGTGATATCTCCATTTGCGTCCGACATATACTTATTGTTTCAATTTTAGGTGTTTCCCATCATGGGTTAGATTGCCAAGAACACCCCCGCACCAACAATTTATAGTTTTTCCCATTTTTTTACCCATAATTCCTCAGTTAATTGTTCTCGCCAAAACATTGTAACCTTCTGTCTTTGCCATTCTTCATCCGATTCCCACCGTTCCAACTTTATATGATTCCATTCATCCCCGCCAATTCATTGGTGTATTCATTTACCTCTTACCAGAATTCAAAGATTTACCACAATTCCACACACTGTACCTTTAATGAACCAATTCATTTTCAATGCGGTCATTCATTGTGTGGGCGTTTGGCCTTCGGTGACTACTGTTCAGGTAGACAAAGTACTCCATTTCCCATGGGGTCGTCAAGCGGCCATCTTGGACACTTGCCCACATACACTGAGACTCCATTTCCCATCAACCCTCAGGGGCGGCCATCTTGGATATCTGATCAGACATCTCATGAGCGCTCAGCCCAACTTCCACCCAGGATGGCGGCCATCTTGGTTAACTCAGAACAATAAAAACAACACTCTCCTAATGTTGAACATCCAACCTATTAAATATAATCCCCCAAAATTCAGAATTTGAACTTTAAGTGTACTTTTTTCTCACTTTTTGAAATTTTGTGATATTTTACTAAATTCATAAAATTTTTGTTTTTTTCTCTTTAATGACTACAGGTGTTTGTCCGATTCAGGCCAATTCAGCGTTTAACCGTTCATCCTGACCCTGCCTATGACCTCAGAGTGTCATTTACCCACAATGCATCTGTTTTGCGTAAGTTATAGCCCCCTAAAACTCGCGAAAAATCTGATTTTTTATGTTTCCTCTTGTGATATCTCCATTTGCGTCCGACATATACTTATTGTTTCAATTTTAGGTGTTTCCCATCATGGGTTAGATTGCCAAGAACACCCCCGCACCAACAATTTATAGTTTTTCCCATTTTTTTACCCATAATTCCTCAGTTAATTGTTCTCGCCAAAACATTGTAACCTTCTGTCTTTGCCATTCTTCATCCGATTCCCACCGTTCTAACTTTATATGATTCCATTCATCCCCGCCAATTCATTGGTGTACTCGTTTACCTCTTACCAGAATTCAAAGTTGCACCACAATTCCACACACTGTACCTTTAATGAACCAATTCATTTTCAATGAGGTCATTCATTGTGTGGGCGTTTGGCCTTTGGTGACTACTGTTGAGGTAGTCAAAGTACTCCATTTCCCATGGGGTCGTCAGGTGGCCATCTTGGACACTTGCCCACATACACTGAGACTCCATTTCCCATCAAACCTCAGGGGTGGCCATCTTGGATATCTGATCCGATATCTTCATCCGATTCCTACCGTTCCAACTTTAAACGATTCCCCTGAGTCCTGCCATTTCATGGTGATATCCTTTTTCTTTTTCCCAGAATTCAAAAACTACCCACAATCCCACTTTCAGTTTTTCCCTTGTATCTTTGTCATTCTTGCTGCGATTTCCACTGTTCCAACTTTAATCGATTCCCCCAATGCCCGCCCATCCATTTTTACCCACAATTCAAAAATGACCCACAATTCCGTTTTTTCAGTTTTTCCCTTATATCTTTGCCATTCTTCATCCGATTCCGACCATTCTAACTTTAATCGATTCCCCCAAGTCCCGCCATTCCATGGTGGTATCCGCTTTCTTCCCAGAATTCAAAAATTACCCACAATTCCACTTTTTTCAGTTTTTCCCTTATATCTTTGCCATTCTTCATCCAATTCCGACCGTTCCAACTTTATTCAATTCCCCCAACGCCCGCCAATGCATTTTTACGTACAATTCAAAAATTACCCACAATTCCACTTTTTCAGTTTTTTCCTTATATCTTTGCCATTCTTCACTCGATTCCGACCATTCCAACTTTAATCGATTCCTCGAAGTCCCACCATTCCACGGTGGTATCCGCTTTCTTCCCAGAGTTCAAAAATTACCCACAATTCCACTTTTTCAGTTTTTCCCTTGTATTTTAGCCATTCCTGCTGCGATTTCCTTCGTTCCAACTTTAATCGATTCCCCCAATGCCCGCTAATGCATTTTTACCCACAATTCAAAAATTACCCACAATTCCACTATTTCAGTTTTTTCCTTTTATCTTTGCCATTCTTCACTCGATTCCGACCATTCCAACTTTAATCGATTCCTCGAAGTCCCACCATTCCACGGTGGTTTCCGCTTTCTTCCCAGAGTTCAAAAATTACCCACAATTCCACTTTTTCAGTTTTTCCCTTGTAACTTTGCCATTCCTGCTGCGATTTCCACCGTTCCAACTTTAATCGTTTCTCCCAATGCCCACCCATCCATTTTTACCCACATTTCAAAAATTACCCACAATTCCACTATTTCTGTTTTTCCCTTATATCTTTGCCATTCTTCATCCAATTCCGACCGTTCCAACTTTAATCAATTCCCCCAATGCCCGCCAAAGCATTTTTACCCACAATTCAAAAATTACCCACAATTCCACTTCTTTCAGTTTTTCCCCTATATCTTTGCCATTCTTCATCCGATTCCTACCGTTCCAACTTTAATCGATTCCCCATATTCCCGCTATTCCATTCGTGTATCCATTTTTCTCTTCCTACAATTCAAGATTTTCCCACAATTCCTCATTTTTCAGTGTTTTCTTGTATCTTCTACATTGTTTGACCTTTTCAAACAATTCCAAATCTGTATCATTCACATGATGTCACAGATTCAAGCACTCAAACTTTCAACATCACTCTAGCGTTCAGCACCGCTACCTTCAAAGGTTACACCTTCACACGCAATTTCTTCAGGAATTGCATATTTTCTAGTTTTTTATACTTTTATGTACTGTGAAATGCCTGTTTGACTAAATGAACTCAAAAATGGTCAGAAAAGCTATGACACATTGGAACATTAAGGTTCTCAACTGTTATGACTTTTCATTAAACGGCGTGGCCTCTATGCCAACTCAAAATCCAATGTCTCGCGAAAACGGTAAAAGTTGCTGTAATTGGACCTAGACGATCTTATATTTTTAAAACTTCATATATGGGATGGGAGTCCAATGTGAAACACACCTACAAGCCTATTTTTTAATCATAGTACGAGCGCCACCTAGTGGCAGCAAAAAATATAGCAACGCCTTAATGTTTTTATGTACTCTGCTGAGCCCCTTGAAGTGACATCCCTTAAATGTTTTTTGAAAAGCCAGTGGCCATGCCTTATGCCCTCCACAAACCAGTACGATGTTTCGACAGTGAATGTGGCCTATATCGCATTGAAAGTCACTAAATTGGAACAATAAAAGCTGCAGTAACTCCACCCACATTGTCCCACCTTGTCTAAATTTTACATATTTGGTAAGAGTCCTGCACTGAAGTCATCTACAACTACTTTTTCATCCTTCATAGTCCTTGTTCATACCCCGACCTGTTAATACCCCAACGTGCACAGGTCTGCGAGGGCCCTTTATAGCTGCTTGCAGCTCTAGTTAGGGCCCGAGCAGCTACCGCTGCGAGAGCCCTCTTGTTTTTCTCCAGATTATTATTATTATTATTATTATTATTATTATTATTATTTACTGTGCAGCGCTTTTCCATTTTTGAGGGCCTAAACATGCACGAAAAGTCACCAAAATTTGCACATTTGTCGGGCCCGGTGAAAAATTGGATATTTTTGTGTTTCCCAAAACAATCCAAAAAAAATGGCTCTGCAGCGCCACCTAAGGTCCAAAAAGTGCACCTGGTCCCGGCCCGTTTGACCTAGAGCTACGAAAATTTTTAGGCATATGTAGGACCTAGAGACCTACAAAAAAGTCAGCGTGAGCCATGTGCTCAGATGTACAGAAAAAGAGTTATGAATTTTTGAATGTGCATTTTTGGCCCATTTTTGCACGTTTGCAGGTCCCAAACTGCTCCTTGTTTCTCCTAAATGCTTTACTCAATCGCCTTCAAATTTGCTGTGGTCCATATTCACACATAGGGGCACAAGTGGGCAAAATTTGGTGCAGATCCGCTGACATATATGATAGGGGCGTGGCTTCAAATAATGTGTTCAATTTTTCCTTCGCCAAGAGGGACAAAAACCTTAATAACTTTGATGTACTAGCTTCAAAAAATCTAAAACTTCATAGACACATGGAAACTTATGTCTTTAACACCTTTGAAAAAAGTTTTTTTCAATACCTACTAGCGCCGCCTAGTGGTTGATTAAAATGTTATTTTTTACACTTTCATGTATTGTGCTCAGTCTGTTTGAGTAAAACACATGAAAATTGGTCAGAATATCATTAAGACATGGAATATTAAGGTTTTAAAATTTTACGACTTTTCGATAATGGGCGTAGTCTGCACGCCACCTCAAAGTCAGATGACTCGCCAAAACGAAAAAAGTGGCTGTAATTGGCCCCAAAATGGCCTTATGAGTGGAAAATAGCCTCTCACTCCCGGCCCGTTTGACCTAGAGCTCCAAAAATTTGTAGCCTTATGTAGGACCTCGAGCCCTACAAAAAAGTCAGCGCGAGCCATATGCTCAGATGTACAGAAAGAGAGTTATGAATTTTTGAATGTGCACTTTTGGCCCATTTTTGCTCATTCGCAGGTCCCAAACTGCTCCTTTTTTCTCCCAAACGCTTGACTCGATCGCCTTCAAATTTGCTGTGATGTTTTATCTGACTGTGAGGCACAATTGTTCAAACTTTTGTGACGATCCGCCAACAAATATGTTGGGGGCGGGGCTTTATATTATGCCTTTGATGAATACTTTGCCACATGTGAAACAAACCTTTATAACTCAGCTTTACAAGCTTGGAAAAATCTGAAACTTCACAGACACATGGAAACTTAAGCCCTTAACACAAGTGTTTAAAAAAATCTTCAATTGCTTATAAGGCCATCTAGTGGCAAACAAAAATGTCAGTCTGATGTCTCGCAAAAACGAACAAAGTTGCTGTGTTTGGTCCCAGATAGTCTTATCTTTTCTAAACTTCATATATTTAATGAGTTTCCAATGCGGAATACACCTATCAACGTATTTTTTGTTATAGTGCGAGTGCCACCTAGTGGCAGCCAAAAATATAGCATTTTTTAAACGTTTTTATGTGTTTAGCTGAGCCCTTTGAAGTAATATCGCTGAAATTAAGTCTGAAAAGCCTCTAGACAGCCTTGCTGACCTTTACCAAATTTTACGAAGTTTCGATAATGGGCGTGGCCTCTACGACCATTTTCATTCCGAAGCTTTATCTGTCCAGTAAAAATTGCTGTAATTTGACCCAGATCATCTGATCTTCTCACAATTTCACACATTGGATGAAAATATTCTCCTGAACATATCGACAAAAATACATTCCAGTTTAAAGCTAGCGCCACCTAGTGGCTGCAAAAAATGTCATTAGTCGAAAGATTACAGTCAATCCTGTTTGGTTTGACCGACAGCTATGAAACTTTGTAGGCAAATGAAGGACTGCAAGACCTACAAAAAAGTCAATAGAAGTGATGTGCTAGGATGTACAGAAAAATTGTTATGAATTTTTTCAATGTGCAGTTTTGTCCCATTCTTAGACATTAGCTGGTCTCAAACTAGTGTCTTTTTCTCTTAAACGATTCACCCCATTACCTTCAACTTTGGCATGAATCATTATCCAACTGATGGACACACATAGTCCAAATATCGTGAAGATCTCTTGACATAAAATTTGGGGGCGGAGCTTCAAATTATTTTTAATATTTTCTTCGCCAAGAGTGACAAAAATCTTAACTCATCTATGACAGCTTGAAACCATCTGAAACTTTCCTGGGACTTTAAAAGTCATGCAATAATACAGCAATGTGATAAAATTTTAAATCATTTACAGCGCCACCCAGTGGCGGAGAAAAATCTCATTTTTTATACTTTTATGTACTGTGAAATGCCTGTTTGACTAAATGAACTCAAAAATGGTCAGAAAAGCTATGACACATTGGAACATTAAGGTTCTCAACTTTTATGATTTTTCAATAAAAGGCGTGGCCTGTATGCCAGCTCAAAGTCCGATTTCTCGCCAAAACGGTAAAAGTTGCTGTAATTGGACCTAGATGATCTGATGTTTGCAAAACTTCATATATGGGATGGGAGTCCAATGTGAAACACACCTACAAGCCTATTTTTTATCATAGTACGAGCGCCACCTAGTGGCAGCAAAAAAAATAGCAAATCCTTAATTTTTTTATGTACTCTGCTGAGCCCCTTAAAGTGATATCCATAAAATGTTTTCTGAAAAGCCAGTGGCCATGCCTTATGCCCCCCACATATGAGTACAATGTTTCGACAGTGGGTGTGGCCTATATGGCATTGAAAGTCACAAAATTGGAACAATAAAAGCTGCAGTAACTCCACACACATTTTCCCACCTTGTCTAAATTTTACATATTTGGTAATAGTCCTGCACTGAAGTGATCTACAACAAATTTTTCATCATTCATAGTCCTTGTTCATACCCCGACCTGTTCATACCCCAACGTGCACAGGTCTGCGAGGGCCCTTTATAGCTGCTTGCAGCTCTAGTTATTATTATTATTATTTACTGTGCAGCGCTTTTCCATTTTTGAGGGCCTAAACATGCACGAAAAGTCACCAAAATTTGCACATTTGTCGGGCCCGGTGAAAAATTGGATATTTTTGTGTTTCCCAAAACAATGCAAAAAAAATGGCTCTGCAGCGCCACCTAAGGTCGAAAAAGTGCACCTGGTCCCGGCCCGTTTGACCTAGAGCTACGAAAATTTTTAGCCATATGTAGGACCTAGAGACCTACAAAAAAGTCAGCGCGAGCCATGTGCTCAGATGTACAGAAAAAGAGTTATGAATTTTTGAATGTGCATTTTTGGCCAATTTTTGCACGTTTGCAGGTCCCAAACTGCTCCTTGTTTCTCCCAAAGGCTTTACTCAATCGCCTTCAAATTTGCTGTGGTCCATATTCACACATAGGGGCACAAGTGGGCAAAATTTGGTGCAGATCCGCTGACATATATGATAGGGGCGTGGCTTCAAATTATGTGTTCAATTTTTCCTTCGCCAAGAGTGACAAAAACCTTAATAACTTTGATGTACTAGCTTAAAAATATCTAAAACTTCATAGACACATGGAAACTTATGTCTTTAACACCTTTAAAAAAAGTTTTTTTAAATACCTACTAGCGCCGCCTAGTGGTTGATTAAAATGTCATTTTTTACACTTTCAGTTATTGTGCTCAGTCTGTTTGAGTAAAACAAATGAAAATTGGTCAGATTATCATTAAGACATGGAATATTAAGGTTTTAAAATTTTACGACTTTTCGATAATGGGCGTAGTTTGCACGCCACCTCAAAGTCAGATGACTCGCCAAAACGAAAAAAGTGGCTGTAATTGGCCCCAAAATGGCCTTATGAGTGGAAAATAGCCTCTCACTCCCGGCCCGTTTGACCTAGAGCTCCAAAAATTTGTAGCCTTATGTAGGAACTCGAGCCCTACAAAAAAGTCAGCGCGAGCCCTATGCTCAGATGTACAGAAAGAGAGTTATGAATTTTTGAATGTGCACCTTTAGCCCGTTTTTGCTCATTTGCAGGTCCCGAACTGCTCCTTTTTTCTCCCAAACGCTTGACCCGATCGACTTCAAATTTGCTGTGATGTTTTATCTGACTGTGAGGCACAATTGTTCAAATTTTTGTGATGATCCACCATCAAATATGTTGGGGGCGGGGCTTTATATTATGCCTTTGATGATTACTTTGCCACATGTGAAACAAACCTTTATAACTCAGCTTTACAAGCTTAGAAAAATCTGAAACTTCACAGACACATGGAGACTCAAGCCCTTAACACAAGTGTTTAAAAAAATCTTCAATTGCTTATAAGGCCATCTAGTGGCAAACAAAAATGTCAGTCTGATGTCTCGCCAAAACAAACAAAGTTGCTGTGTTTGGTCCCAGATGGTCTTATCTTTTCTAAACTTCATATATTTGATGGGTTTCCAATGCGGAATACACCTAACAACGTATTTTTTGTTATAGTGCGAGCGCCACCTAGTGGCAGCCAATAATAGAGCATTTTTTAAACGTTTTTATGTGTTTAGCTGAGCCCCTTGATGTAATATCGCTGAAATTAGGTCTGAAAAGCCTCTAGACAGCCCTGCTGACCTCCACCAAATTTTACGAAGTTTCGATAATGGGCGTGGCCTCTACGACCATTTACATTCCGAAGCTTTATCTGTCCAGTAAAAGTTGCTCTAATTTGACCCAGATGATCTGATCTTCTCACAATTTCACACATTGGATGAAAATATTCTCCTGAACATATCGACAAAAATATATTCCAGTTTAAAGCTAGCGCCACCTAGTGGCTGCAAAAAATGTCATTAGTCGAAAGATTACAGTCAATCCTGTTTGGTTTGACCTACAGCTATGAAACTTTGTAGGCAAATGAAGGACTGCAAGACCTACAAAAAAGTCAATAGAAGTGATGTGCTAGGATGTACAGAAAAATTGTTAAGAATTTTTTTAATGTGCAGTTTTGTCCCATTCTTAGACATTAGCTGGTCTCAAACTAGTGCCTTTTTCTCTTAAACGATTCACCCCATTACCTTCAACTTTGGCATGAATCATTATCCAACTGAGGGGCACACATAGTCCAAATATCGTGAAGATCTCTTGACAGAAAAGATGGGGGCGGAGCTTCAAATTATGTTTAATACTTCCTTCGCCAAGAGTGACAAAAATCTTAATAACTCAGCTATGACAGCTTCAAACCATCTGAAACTTTCCTGGGACTTTAAAAGTCATGCAATAATACAGCTATGTGATAAACTTTCAAATCATTTACAGCGCCACCCAGTGGCGGACAAAAATCTCATTTTTTATACTTTTATGTACTGTGAAATGCCTGTTTGACTAAATGAACTAAAAAATGGTCGGAAAAGCTATGACACATTGGAACATTAAGGTTCTCAACTTTTATGACTTTTCATTAAAGGGCGTGGCCTCTATGCACACTCAAAGTCTGGTGTCTCCCCAAAACGGTAAAAGTTGCTGTAATTGGACCTAGATGATCTGATGTTTGCAAAACTTCATATATGGGATGGGAGTCCAATGTGAAACACACCTACAAGCCTATTTTTTATCATAGTACGAGCGCCACCTAGTGGCAGCAAAAAATATAACAAATCCTTAATGTTTTTATGTACTCTGCTGAGCCCCTTGAAGTGATATCCCTTAAATGTTTTCTGAAAAGCCAGTGGCCATGCCTTATGCCCTCCACAAATCAGTACGATGTTTCGACAGTGGGTGTGTCCTATATGGCATTGAAAGTCACAAAATTGGAACAATAAAAGCTGCAGTAACTCCACCCACATTGTCCCACCTTGTCTAAATTTTACATATTTGGTAAGAGTCCTGCACTGAAGTCATCTACAACTACTATTTCATTGTTCATAGTCCTTGTTCATACCCCGACCTGTTCATACCCCAACGTGCACAGGTCTGCGAGGGCCCTTTATAGCTGCTTGCAGCTCTAGTTATTATTATTATTTACTGTGCAGCGCTTTTCCATTTTTGAGGGCCTAAACATGCACGAAAAGTCACCAAAATTTGCACATTTGTCGGGCCCGGTGAAAAATTTGATATTTTTGTGTTTCCCAAAACAATGCAAAAAAAATGGCTCTGGAGCGCCACCTAAGGTCGAAAAAGTGCACCTGGTACCGGCCCGTTTGACCTAGAGCTACGAAAATTTTTAGGCATATGTAGGACCTAGAGAGCTACAAAAAAGTCAGCGTGAGCCATGTGCTCAGATGTACAAAAAAAGAGTTATGAATTTCTGAATGTGCATTTTTGGCCCATTTTTGCACGTTTGCAGGTCCCAAACTGCTCCTTCTTTCTCCTAAACGCTTTACTCAATCGCCTTCAAATTTGCTGTGGTCCATATTCACACATAGGGGCACAGCTGGGCAAAATTTGGTGCAGATCCGCTGACATATATGATAGGGCCGTGGCTTCAAATTATGTGTTCAATTTTTCCTACGCCAAGAGTGACATAAACCTTAATAACTTTGATGTACTAGCTTAAAAAAATCTAAAACTTCATAGACACATGCAAACTTATGTCTTTAACACCGTTGAAAAAAATTTTTTTCAATACTTACTAGCGCCGCCTAGTGGTTGATTAAAATGTCATTTTTTACAGTTTCATGTATTGTGCTCAGTCTGTTTGAGTAAAACAAGTGAAAATTGGTCAGAATATCATTAAGACATGGAATATTAAGATTTTAAAATTTTATGACTTTTCGATAATGGGCGTGGTCTGCACGCCACTTCAAAGTCAGATGACTCGCCAAAACGAAAAAAGTGGCTGTAATTGGCCCCAAAATGGCCTTATGAGTGGAAAATAGCCTCTCACTCCCGGCCCGTTTGACCTACAGCTCCAACAATTTGTAGCCTTATGTAGGACCTCGAGCCCTACAAAAAAGTCAGCGCGAGCCATGTGCTCAGATGTACAGAAAGAGAGTTATGAATTTTTGAATGTGCACCTTTGGCCCGTTTTTGCTCATTTGCAGGTCCCGAACTGCTCCTTTTTTCTCCCAAACGCTTGACCCGATCGACTTCAAATTTGCTGTGATGTTTTATCTGACTGTTAGACACAATTGTTCAAATTTTCGTGACGATCCGCAATCAAATATTTTGGGGGCGGGGCTTCAAATTATGCCTTTGATGATTACTTTGCCACATGTGAAACAAACCTTTATAACTCAGCTTTACAAGCTTAGAAAAATCTGAAACTTCACAGACACATGGAGACTCAAGCCCTTAACACATGTGTTTCAAAAGATCTTCAATTGCTTATAAGGCCATCTAGTGGCAAAAAAAAAATGTCAGTCTGATATCTCGCCAAAACGAACAAAGTTGCTGTGTTTGGTCCCAGATGGTCTTATCTTTTCTAAACTTCATATATTTGATGGGTTTCCAATGCGGAATACACCTATCAATGTATTTTTTGTTATAGTGCGAGCGCCACCTAGTGGCAGCCAAAAATATAGCATTTTTTAAACGTTTTTATGTGTTTAGCTGAGCCCTTTGAAGTAATATCGCTGAAATTAAGTCTGAAAAGCCTCTAGACAGCCCTGCTGACCTCCACCAAATTTTACGAAGTTTCGATAATGGCCGTGGCCTCTACGACCATTTTCATTCCGAAGCTTTATCTGTCCAGTAAAATTTGCTGTAATTTGACCCAGATGATCTGATCTTCTCACAATTTCACACATTGGATGAAAATATTCTCCTGAACATATCGACAAAAATATATTCCACTTTAAAGCTAGCGCCACCTAGTGGCTGCAAAAAATGTCATTAGTCGAAAGATTACAAACAATCCTGTTTGGTTTGACCTACAGCTATGAAACTTTGTAGGCAAATGAAGGACTGTAAGACCTACAAAAAAGTCAATACAAAAGATGTGCTAGGATGTACAGAAAAATTGTTATGAATTTTTTTAATGTGCAGTTTTGTCCCATTCTTAGACATTAGCTGGTCTCAAACTAGTGCCTTTTTCTCTTAAACGATTCACCCCATTACCTTCAACTTTGGCATGAATCATTATCCAACTGAGGGGCACACATAGTCCAAATATCGTGAAGATCTCTTGACATAAAAGATGGGGGCGGAGCTTCAAATTATTTTTAATACTTCCTTCGCCAAGAGTGACAAAAATCTTAATAACTCAGCTATGACAACTTCAAACCATCTGAAACTTTCCTGGGCCTTTAAAAGTAATGCAATAATACAGCTATGTGATAAACTTTCAAATCATTTACAGCGCCACCCAGTGGCGGACAAAAATCTCATTTTTTATACTTTTATGTACTGTGAAATGCCTGTTTGACTAAATGAACTCAAAAATGGTCAGAAAAGCTATGACACATTGGAACATTAAGGTTCTCAACTTTTATGACTTTTCATTAAAGGGCGTGGCCTCTATGCAAACTCAAAGTCTGATGTCTCGCCAAAACGGTAAAAGTTGCTGTAATTGAACTTAGATGATATGATGTTTGCACAACTTCATATATGGGATGGGAGTCCAATTTGAAACACACCTACAAGCCTATTTTTTATCATAGTACGAGCACCACCTAATGGCAGCAAAAAATATAGCAAATCCTTAATGTTTTTATGTACTCTGCTGAGCCCCTTGAAGTGATATCCCTTAAATGTTTTCTGAAAAGCCAGTGGCCATGCCTTATGCCCTCCACAAATCAGTACAATGTTTCGACAGTGGGTGTGGCCTATATGGCATTGAAAGTCACAAAATTGGAACAATAAAAGCTGCGGTAACTCCACACACATTGTCCCACCTTGTCTAATTTTTACATATTTGGTAATAGTCCTGCACTGAAGTGATATACAACTACTTTTTCATCATTCATAGTCCTTGTTCATACCCCGACCTGTTCATACCCCAACGTGCACAGGTCTGCGAGGGCCCTTTATAGCTGCTTGCAGCTCTAGTTTATGTTGTTTCTGTGTCTGGTACATGCAGCATCCACTTCAACCTGTGGGCCTGGAAGGGGGCTCCTCCCACCTGTGGTCCCTTCTGGAGGTTTATGATTTTCCCCAAATTTGGGGTTTTTGAGTTTTTCCTTCCCCTTCTGGGAGCTTTGACAGGGGATGCTGTTGTGTACCCTATACTGAAAAGATGTCTCTGTACGACCTCTTTTCATTCTGTGAAGCCCTTTGAGACTTCGGTGATTTAGGGCTATATAAATAAAATTTGATTGATTGATTGATTGATGGCGTGGATAACTACCTCAAACTGCTGCCTTGAAAGAATTGGCTTAATTTTGGCCAGCTGCCTCAAATCGTAGAAGCTCGATTTGACAACCATCCTTATCTGGTTGTCAAATTTGAGCTCCGCATCGATTTTTACTCATAGGTTGGTGATGGTGGGTTTAACATACTGGGCCAAGGAGCCCAGGTCTGGAAGGGGTATTCCAGTGAAGCCACCAAAAACCATCACCTCAGGAGAACAAGAGAGGGCCAAGGACCGAGCCCTGGGGAACCCTGCATGAGAGAGAAGCAGAGGAGGACACTGAGTCACCAAACCTGACACAGAAAATACGGTCAGCCAAGTATGACCTGAACCACTCTAGCGCCACGCCCCTGATGCCCACCCACTGCTCCAAGCGCGTTAACAGGACTTTGTGGAATGCAGCAGTTAAATCTAAAAGCACAAGAATAACACAGTTGCCGGAGTCTGTGGCTAAAAGTATGTCATTAAAAACTCTTAAAAGAGCTGATTCAGTGTTGTGCAGAGATTTAAAACTGGATTGGAAGACCTCAAGAATACTATGATCTTTAAGAAATTCCATTAATTGACTGCAGACTATTTTCTCAAGGATTTTTGAAATAAAAGGTAGCTTGGCCTGAAATTGGCCTGAAATTAGCCAGAACTGCAGGATCCAGCACAGGTTTTTTAATCAGGGGTCAAACAATTGCATGTTTAAAATCAACCAGGACCACACCTGAGGACAGACTGCTGTTAACAATAGAAAGAACAGTAGTTCCAACTGTGGGGAAAACCTCTTAAAATAGTCGAGGGGGGCAAGCATCATTAGGAGAACCTGAGGGCTTCAACTGAATAATAGCCTCACACAAACAGGGCAGAGTCACAGGCTCAAACTGCTCAAAGACAGCAGAGCAGGTGACAGAGACAGCGGGGTCATAGACAGCAGGAGAGATGAGAGCCCGAGCAGAAGAGACCTTATCGATAAAGAATTCAAGAAATGATTCACAGGCCGCAGGAGAGGCTTCTATACTGGCAGTCTGCCAAGCATTAAGAGAAGAATCAATTGTTTTAAACAAAACATGAGGTTTGTCACAGTTGGACAGCATAATGTTTGACAAATGATGCCTCTTAGCATTTTTTACAGTTGTCTGGTAATGACGCAAACAGTCCCTTAATATTTGAAAAGACATTTTGCAGTTTGTCCCTTTTCCACTTGTGCTCAGCTTTACGATAATACGGTGTGAGAGCGACCCAGTTCAAACACACACAATTCAAAGTTGCTGAAAGAGGATGAAAGAGATGGCTGCTTGCATTTACAGTGACTTTTAAAGATTGTGGCCAGATGTCTGTGGAGAGTTAAAATATGCTTATTTGTAACTCCTTCATTTATTTCATCTCAAGATTGAAATCATCGTTCACATTATTTTCACAAGTCAATATATTGCATTACAACAGACACATCCGTTTTCACATAAATGTAGGCAAAGCGGACATCTTTTACTCTGAAAGTGTCGAGCTCCTCTCGTTGACAGCCCTTTACCCCAATGCCTAGTATGTAAAATGTGAGTTACGGCTCACTTTTTTCGATTGTGGGACAATGTGATCGATTGAAAAATGAGCTGGAAGTGATTCAGTCATAGGAGAGACCCAGAGACGGAGGTCCTTCCAAAATATTTGTATTACTGGACTTGAAAAGAGCATATGATTCATGGTGTCAGTATAATTTTTACAGAACATGCATATGTTGTCTTCAAAACTAAAAAGTAAATCCAATAATTCTTTAGATCGGTAGATATTCATAATTTCAAAGTGTGTTTCTTTCATTTGAGTGGCTTCTAGAAGTTTCAAATTCATTGTCCTTGGTTTCTTTATTGCATTCTCATCAAATTTAATATGAATCCCATATTTGTTTTATTTTTCTGGAAATATTATTTTCATAAGGTGTTGTCTTATGAATGCATTATTACATTTTCTGTCCAGAAAATCTGTCCAGTTAATTGGTTGATATTGTATTATTTCTTTAGTCGTAGAGATAAGTTGTTGTGGAAATGCTTTCAACAATTTCATTGTCATATCTTGACGGATTAAAGTTATGTTTCTGCCTAAACAGATCATAATTTAGTAACACACCTTTGTCATTCATTATGTGTGACAAGGACTGTCAAACTCTGTGTCCCTAATGTCTTGTGAAGGAAATACATATTTTTCAAATGCAATATATCAATAAAAGTGAGTACATGGAACTGTGTTGTTCTAAGAAAGATTGAGATGACATAATGACAGTATAAAGCAGATATAGTCTTGGCCCAGGAAAAATAAGGACAAGTCGTCACCTCCAAAAGGAAGAGATGTCATCCCCGACACGACATTCCACCAGGAACAAAAGGCCAGGTGTGGCCTTCAAGAGAAGATATCAGTCAGGGTTTATGGTGTTCAGACCTACTCCAACTTCAAAGAATGGCCGGCAGAACAAAGACTTCTGACGACACCATCCCCACGCACGCACACACCCACACGCACCCCACACCCACGTACACACGCGCACGCACACACACACACACACACACACACACACACACACACACACACACACACCTGCATTCCACAGTGGGACTACATGCCCCAAAAGGGTATAAGAACTGAATGTGGAAGGTGAAACGTTGCCATTTTAAGCTCCAACCTGTGGCAGGACTGGCCCGAGGCCTCGTGTACTTTTCCACTCTGTCTGGATTAAATATATTGTTTCACTATGTTGTGGTATGGGCGATCTTTCAACAAAAACGAACACGCTAGGAACTAGTTTAAGGCAAGAAGCTTTTATAGATTCCTTCACTTGTCCTGCCTGCAGATTAGCGGGCAGAGCCACCGTCCGCACACCTGCAGCCCATTGTCATCAGTGGACTATTTAGGTGCGGCCGAAGCACAAGGACGTTGCCAGATTATTGCCATGTGTTCACCTAATTTCTATGCCTGTTCCGCGTTCCTTGTTTCCTAGTATCTGTCTTACAGCGTTGGTATTTTAGTTGCGACTTTTCCTGCTCTTGTTCTGCGATCTGCCTTAATAAATTTTGTTTGTACTTTGACTGTTATGTCAACGTCCTCCTGCTGGTTCCGCCCTTGATCACGATCAATTACATGTCTCTTTGTTTTGTACTTTCAATCCCAATTTTGTTACTGAAGTGTACTTTTGTCTTCTTGAGTTGTTACTTCATGCATTGCGTGCACCTTTTGTTAATAAAACTTTTTATATCTGTAAAGTTGCCTTCAGTGTGTTCCAGGGTTACCATCCTGTTCGTTCCGGTCACAATCGTGACAAACCCATATGTTTCTTTCAATCCACTCTTCAAAAAATTAGGATTTATTTCTGTAATCATTGTTCCAGATAATGGTTGTGTCTGGCGAGTAGTGTTGTACTTATATCATTTTCCAATACATCAAGAAATTTGTTGGAGTGACTCTGATAATTGAATAGGAAGTTTTTGAATCGTAATGTTGCTCCCAAGTAAAAAATCAATGCCTCCTAGTTTCTTGAAAATATAGTTAGGAATACAATACCAAAAAGAGTTCTTGTGAGTTATCCACAATTTGATCCAATTTATTTTCAAGGTCCCATTGAGGCAATCAAAGTCTATTGCCTTCAGACCGCCCTCACTTGTTTCTTTAACCATGTGGCTTCTTTTCATGTAATGTTTTACTTCTCCATATGAAGTTAAAATTAATTTGGTTAATTAACTTGATAAATTTATTTGGAATTGCTTGGGAGTAGGCTGGGTAAATGCACCTTGACAGACTTTCGATTTTTGTCAAGTAGATCCTGCCGATGATAGATCCATAAATTGAGTTGGGATTCACATTGTTTCATTTTGTTTTCTATATTCAAAGTTTCACTTTGCTTCTTATCATTTGTTAGATGGACTCCAAGACATTTTATTACTGATTTTATTGGAATATTATAGATGTTTTCTAGGTGTGTATCATGTATACCTAAAAGTTCACATTTCTTAAGGTTCAAAGTTAGACCCGGCGCAACAGAGACCTTATTTATATTTTCATTGGCTTTTGGAACCTGATCGCTGTTCTTTAGGAATAGGGGTGTCATCAGCTAACTGGCTGATTATGAGTTCAGATCTCAATATATTTAATTTTTCAATGTCCTGGAATTTTATTTACAAATTGCGAGTATTTCAGTGACAAGTATGAACAAATACGGTGATATAGGACATCCTTGCGGGATTCCTACATTTATTCTGAAGCAGGGCATCGTACCATGTAGTAAGGAGATGCCGCTATTGACATTTTGATACCGCCCTCCAATCATTTTCCTGAAGTTACTTCAAAAACCAAATGACTAAAGATCACCGAAGATGAATCCCTGCTCCACTGTATCAAAGGTTTTGTAAAAGTCCGAGAATAGAAGAATCCTTTGTCTTCAATAAGATCACTATATTCAATTATGTCCATTACCAGCCGTATATTATTATGAATCGATCTACCCTTTAGGAATCCTGATTGAGTTGGTCAATTATATCATCTATACCTGAACATAAGCGAGTTGCAAAATTATATGTTAACAACTTGCAGTCAGAGTTTCTCAAAGTGATACAAAGTGATTCTGTTTTCAGTTAATATTGGATCCTTATCAGGTTTTGGGATTGCGATAACACCATTGTAGCATTGTTGCAGGTAACGTATAAGTGGTGAATATCTCTACAAAATCTTGATGCAATAATATTCGTATTTCTTGCCAAAAGTGTTATAAAAGGCCCCCGTGAGTCCATCTGAACCAGGAGCTCGGGTGAGTGACAGACGACCAGCCGCTTGATCAAGTTCGGCATTGTAATTTCAATTTCAATTTTTTGTAGTCATTCTTTATAATCGGAAAATGTGCAGCTAGATCTTTGAGAAATGCATCACAATGTTCTTTGGAAAATCTTGAAGTATAATATACAATTCACTATAAAATTTGAGAAATTCAGATGAAATTTGCTTCTCATCTGTGACTTCGATATTATCAATAAGTAGAGAATTGACACTATTTAGTATCTGTCTTCTTTCAAGGGCACGATAATAGGCCGAGTTTTTTTCTCCTATCCATTTAGCTCTTGATTTAATGACTGCCCCCTGTGCCTTATGTAAAAACATATTGTCAAGTTCGAGTTGAAGGCCTGAGATTTTTTCTTTATCCTCTTCCGTTTGGTCTGGTTTATTGCAACACATATTCAGTTGTTTAATTCTTTGACCGCAGTGTTGTAAACAAGTACAGTGACCCCTCATTTATCGCGGGGGTCGCGTTCCAAAAATAACACGCTCAAAGTGAAATCCGTGAAGTAGTCAGCTTTATTTATTTTTTTATTTTACAATGCAATACCTAACTATAGAATAAAACTAAAATACAAAACCTGTTTTTAATCCCCAAATTTGTTTAAAACAAAAATTTTAATCTCGTAATACAAGGTTGGAAACATTGTCACTTGCGTATTTCACAAGTCCCAGCTGTGCGTCTTTGTCCTGACTCCGCTCCGCTCTAGTGTCTGTTTCTACTGAAGGCGGAGGGGTCTTTCTCCGAGAAAAGAACATTGTTATGGGTAGTTGTAGGCGCTCTTTCTTTTTCTGAAGAAGATTTTTATAAACGCATATGCCCGGCCATCGAATTAAAGTGAAGCCTCTTATATCATAACAACACACTAGAAAGTTCAATTTATTACAAAAGAAATCTAGGTAAAAGTCAGATTTCCAAAGCTGTGCATTTCTCCATTGCTCTCTATGCAAGCACCCAGACTTGTGCGTTTGCTCTCGGCACGCCTACGAGTCACGTGATCGGCTCCCAGAGACCAAGCTGTCAATCAAAGTGCTTACTAGCACGTTCGTAACTTGTGCGTGTGTGCTGAGCTGAGCGCACACAGGCGGTTACAGGAGAGACACAGGAGAGACGAAAGCAAGCATTTGGATCCTCTTGCCTTTTTTAATAAATTGATAAGTGAAAAACCAATACAGTACAGCGCAGGGACGTGCGGTCAGGGAAGGCAGGTGAGGCAGAGCCTTGTCATCGTGACAAGTAAAATAATAAAGAATTATAACTTTAAATGTATATAAATATCTGTCCACTAATTTTTATGTATGACTAATTTGAAACATTTTGTATCGTTAAAATCACCAAATTTGCCTATTTCCTGTTCAGGGATGAAACGAGAGGTGAGGCAGCAACGAGTCAAGCTTCCCCTCTGAATGGGCAATCATCACAAACTGGGTTGATATGTGCAACTGGCGCGTGCTGCTTGCCGTATATCTGCATGTCGCCAATATAATGTTTGCCGATATGTTTTTTTGACCTGAGTCCACAGTCTGGCTAATGTCTTTCACCATTAAAGTTTAATGTTGTTAGTAACATATTTAGTTTTCCTGGTGGGACATAAAACCGCTGTGAAAAGGCACTGAGCGAGGCAGATAGTTCTCTGCCGTAATGAAGAGGGCATATGTGAGCAAATGGTTACTAGTTGCGCTGTTCTACGCAGAGACACCAGGCGAGTCAAGTGCTATTGGTTTTATATTTTGTGACGTCAGACTGCTAAAATGGAAGAAGATTATATATTTAAACTAAAAAAATTATCAAAACTGGACTTTTAGTCAAAAGTGGATGTGATTATCACAAGTAGACCAACGCCAGATCTAGAAGGTTTGCTTCAAACAACGGGACTGAAGATAAGGCGTTCTTTTCAAACGAAGTGGTACACCCGAAAAGAATGGCGATGTGGTTATCGTTTAAAAAACCGTCTTTACTGCTTTCCCTGCAGTTTGTTCTCAACTTGTGACAATGTCTGGACTAACACGGGATATTGTGCATGGACTTCATCGACAAATAAAAGTAAGTCACAAACAGTTTTAATTTCAATCTTATCAAAAAAAAAAAAGATTAGACTACGAATAATGCAATAGAATATGCAACCCTGGAGAACCCACAGGGTCAAATCTAAATTCTGGCTTTAAATGAAATATTATTAGTTTTTTTTTTTTTCATACTTTTCGTTAAGCAATGTGCATTAAATTGATTTAAGTGTCATAATAAAAGTTTTAAAAATAACTGAATATTTCACTGAAGGTCAACATTGGAATCTGGGGTTTTTGTACATCACTATATACTCTCATTTATGTTGTATGGATTATAGAATTACGATGGCACACATTAGTGAAGAAATTCTAAATTCTCATTTGATCTCGGTTCAGGTTGGTGCTGGTCAGTTTTTCAACAAAATGCAGTCTTTCAAAGAAATGCAGGTTGAAATATTGCCGCTTATTATGAACATTATTTCTGTGCATTTTACTCTTGCGCGTCAGAGCGGGTTAAAAAAATAGACGCAGCCGCTCACTACAACACATGGAGGGTGTAGCACAACACATGGAGGGTGTAGCAAATGCGTTTTTTTTTTTTTTTTTTTTTTACCTTTACATATCTGTAATATGTACCGTGTGTGTGCGTGTTTTGTGAAGAATGCTGATGTGATATGAAATAACCAGTAGCCAATTGAATAAACTACAATTTTTTTATTTATATATTTGTAAATCTGACTAAAGGAGTCAGTGCCTCACCAACCATGAACCTCACCTCACGTCAATCGGGATTCAGAGCACAATGCACTGAAAAATGAATTACACACTGTAAAAAATCCGTGAAGCAGCAACGCCGTAAAACTGCGGTATAGCGAGGGATCATTGTATAAACTTGCCCCACAAAATGGCGCCGAGTCGCGAGACCGTGACGTCAGTGGATACTATTTATACCCGGAAGCCTTCGATCGTATTTCCATCGACAACACAAAAGAAAACGTCTGCTTTTGGATTGGCGACTGTTAGTTTCTTTTAACACTGCGATAATCAAATACATTGGTGGACATTTCACATTGCTGGATTATTGTGCAATATGCCATTGAAGAAATGTTGTGACTTGCTTCATGAAGACGGATAAAAATGGTATGTGTTGCTTTGCCCTAAACCTATTGTGAGTTTATCCGATGTTAGACTAGCGTCAGCTGATTGTGGCGTTAGCTCACTCCAGGGATGAAGACATGCGTTCCGATTAAACATTTGGTCCTGTTAGTCACAAGGATTTATTAAACAGGGAAATAATGGAGCATTTTTGTGCGGATTAAAAGAAGATGTAAGTTTTAGGCATTAGTGCTCTACTTTACAAAATCGACATTATTCATGGCAGAAGTTACTTACTTTGCAGGTTAGCAGAAAATGTAACTTTTATCAAACCTTTACCTTTAAAATAGAATTGTTCCACCTCATTTTTTTCTGCGTTCTTAACTTTTATACAACTCTAGTGTCTAGTTATTATTATTATATAATTAACGTAAATCCTCATTGACAATTAGAGCCTTGAAAGTTGGGCGTCATAGTTGCATTTTTCCTTCTGTCATATCTATTTAGTATTTTTTTACTGAATACCTAATGTTTTTTTTCCTTTCAGATGAAGTTGCAATGGATGTAAAAAAAATCGATATACTGAAAAACCCTGTTGGAAAGCCTGGTCTAGCAGGTGAGCTTGACATGCAACATGCACACGCAAACGCACTCACGATCACTGCACTTACTAGAAATGGGACAGACACAACTCCCACGAGACGAGATGCTTCACAAGCTCAAGCCCACCACGAGGCGATATTTTTACTTTTTTTTTTTTTTTATAATATAATAATGCGTCATACAAATTTCAGTTTTAAACAAAACCTCACCTTCAGTTGAAAAATTAAAAAGGAAGGAACCATTTTTGTTTTTTTTCTGCCAACATTTTCACCATCCTTGTCTTCAACTGCAAAATCAAAATAGAACAACAAAAGTGATTTGAAATTAATCAGAGCATCCCATATTTTTCCTGGAGAGCTGCAACCACGGAGTAATTTGGTTTTTAGATAAAAATAAAACACAGAAAAATATTTTTTCCTTTGCTTGATGATGATAAACACATTTCAACACAGAAGCCCAAATAACACTTTCCACCTAATTAAGAACAACCAACTTTTATGATTTGTTAGAATCAACTTTTTTTTCTTTTACATAAACATAAACTGAAATTTTAGATAACTCTTTCATCATCGGTAATAGTTTATGTGACAAAGCACCGACTATCAAACAGACATTCAAGACATCCTAGTTTGTTTAAAAATAACTGTCAGGCTATCAGCATCAAAAGCTATTCTCAGATGGCATGTCTCAATGCTCAATTCCATTTTTTGTGAAATCTGATTTTTTTTGTTTTGTTTGTGAAATCTATCGCGTTTCCAACTTAATGTGACTCTATGTGATCTGTGTGTTAATTATAAATGTCCCAAAATTGTCCCCCATGCACATTGAGGACACCCTGTCACACACAGTATTTGTGCTTCATGTTAGTGTTTCAGAAGTACATCATTGATGACCAAATTGAGTACATGGCTATATTGAAATGAGTGTCATGCATTAATTACATTTTTTTGTTGATTTCATTTATAGAAAAAAAGTTGAGCAAGTGAACAAGGAACACTTGAACAACAGAGGTAGTGTTTAGGTTTGTGTTTCAAGGTTTGCTTTCAAAAAGATGAGTCATTGCTTCTCTAATTCTCGTTGGCCTCACACCTTCAGCTCCACTCGTATGGAACTTACCATACGCTGAATCAGTGGAAGGCCCAAGCTTGTTTCATTAAAGACGAGCTCTTCCCATCTAAGTGTGATGGAAGGCGGTGAGACACGACGTGTGTTCCTTATGTTCAGTCTGCGTTGTAATTTTATCTTGGTTGCCGTCATTGCAGAAAATCAGATTCACAAAGATAGGATGTTAGACATGGTAGCAAGGTTTTCGGTGCTCTCATGGCAATGTCAGGATATTCAATTATTTGAATCCAGAACCTTGGCAGAGTTGTTATCTCAAAAGTACGTTTAAGGTCGTCGTCATTTGCGATCTCAACAAGCAGATCCTTCCGTTGCCCAGAACTGCTCGAATCACTCTGTTTATCCGCAAATCAGTTAGGAATCCACTCCTTCGAAGTTCATGGGTCTTTTTTGATTGAGAAGTAGTGCTCAGATAGAGATAGATAGATAGATAGATAGATACTTTATTCATCCCCGTAGGGAAATTCACATTTCCAGCAGTATCCTCAAGTCGAGATATAAAATATGAGAAATAAAATACACAAGATACACATAAGTCCAGTACAGAAGTATACTTAAGGTGCTTGTTAACAGTGTAAACAGAATAGTGTGAATCGTTGGAGTCTAGTGCAAGTATAATTAAGGTGCTTGTTAAAGCATAGACAGGTGATTGCGCACCAACTGGAAGGTGCGTCTGAGCGATGTCTTTCAAAATTCCTGCTAATGTCTTAAACATGTAAAATATCCCTAGGATCACTCACCGCTCCCACAATTCCATTTTGGCTTTAAATGCAGCTTGTTTATCTGTCAATTTAAACACAGATGTCATTTTAACTGCCAGTTGTCATTTTCCCCTGAAGTGACAGAGTTCATTGACCACATTAAATATGTCGCACATGTAAGCAAATCCATTCCTTGTCACTAAAATGATCCGCCAGTTGCGTGTACTTTTCTGAGAGAAATCGCTGCAGCGGCTTTCGTTAATCAAACATTCAGGCCAGTGATCTCCCTCTGGATACCCATCTTCTGTGTGCAAAAGAAGGCTTTGTGCGCAAGGAACATTCTCCTCATGAAGCTGCTCAAACAGTTGGGTGCATGTGCTTTGATGAGGTTTAGAATTTTTGCAACATCATTCATTATGTTGTGACGTTCAGCATATGTTGTGAACTAGCCAGCATATCTCATTGGAAGACAATGCTTGGACTCACATTCAGGTACAACCTCCTTAATTCGAGTGGTAAAACTAGATAGCTGTCCTGTCATAAAAGCAGCTTCATCCATGCACACTCCAAGACAAAATGACCAGGTCAATTTTGCTGATATGTAATCATTCCTAGACTTGAATATTTCTGCAGCCAGTGTGTTTGTTGGCAACAACAGTGCAGAAACCATGATCTCATGCAAGTACTCTTGATAAAGATATCACACATAAGAAAGTACAGTTGCCTTGGTAATGTCAGTACTCTCATCCACCCGAATTGCATACCATGGCAGCTTTTTACTTTTCTCTCGCAATTGCTCCTCAATGCCCGCCACTAAATCATCAGTGCACCTTGTAATGGCAGTCGCAGAAAGAGGCACCTGTTTAACCTTTTTAACAGTGGCCTCTCCTAAATCTTCATGGCAAAATACCCTTGGTCTCAGGCATAATAAGTTCTTCTCCAATTGTGAAAGGTTTCTTGACTTTAGCAATTTGGTTTGCTCTTCGTGCATTCATATTAAATGATGTGGTGGCCCTCATGCATTGTTTCTGTGCTTCCTGTTTGCTCTTTTTTTCTAAAAAAAATTCTAAAGGCTTGTAAATGTAAATGGACTTTCACTTAGATAGTGCTAGTCATTTACCTACTGACAACGCAGCATCAGGAGCAACAGGGGGTTCAGTGTCTTGCTCAAAGACACTTAGACATGGTCTTGGTGGTTGGGGGATCGAACCCACGGCCTTTCGGCTGGGAGACGACCACTCTACCACTGAGCCATGTCGCCCTGTGTCTTTTATTCTAGGGTGCTTAGTTTCTATGTGATGAAGCAACTTTGAAGGCTTTGTTGCCACGTGTGCTAGCTTTCAGCCACATTTTATGCAGAGTGGACTTGATGCCTCAGAGTCACCGGTTGTCACAAACTTACATTTTAGAGAGGATTCTTGGTATTGTCTATTAAAAGTAGTTTTTATTTTTCTTAGAGGTTGTAGGTTCCTCTTCTGCCTTGTCAGGTAGCCTTTTCCCATTAAAAAAAAAGCTCTCTAAAGCTGTCTGTTTCAGACATTTTTGCTAGCGTCTGAACTAATTATTTGTGGGGACAATTCTGATTTACGTCATTTGTCATTAGGACTTACAAATATGATAGGTGCTTCAAAATAAATAGAGATACAACACAAAACAAATACAAAGAGCACATCAAATTTGAACACACCATTAACAACAAACAAATTGGATCCATCGGCTTGTTGCTCTGCAACTGTTCACACATCGTCGGAAATCTCAAACATACTTTTACATATCTCCAGGAGTTGATCATCTTCAGCAGTAGGGCTGCAAAAATATGTCCAAAATAATTAAGGACATTTAGGTCAATATTGAAATCACGATTATTAATCATGATTAATAATAGTCATGTTTAGTGAAACAAGTCTATTGATTGCACTTAAAAAAAACAGGATATAAACAAGGCTTTATACTTAAAAATAATACTAAACTAAAATAAACAAAGTAATTAATAATTAACTCAAATCAAGACAAGACATGTATAAATATATGTTTGTATATATGTATGTATGTATGTATATATATTGTGTATGTGTGTGTGTGTGTGTGTGTGTGTGTGTGTGTGTGTGTGTGTGTGTGTGTGTGTGTGTGTATTTGTCAATGAGCGTTCTGCAGCTGTCAACAGGTATTTTGGCTCATGAGCAAACTGCTCCAGTTGTTTCAGGTTTGATGGGTGTCTTCTCCAGATGGCATGTTTCAGCTCCTACCACAGATGTTCAATGGGATTCAGATCTGGACTCATGGAAGGCCACTTTAGAATAGTCCAACGCTTTTCTCTCAGCCATTCTTGGGTGTTTTTGGCTGTGTGTTTTGGATCGTTGTCCTGTTGGAAGACCCATGACCTGCGACTGAGACCAAGCTTTCTGACACTAGGAAGCACATTTCTCTCCAGAATGCCTTAATAGTCTACAGATTTCATTTTACCTTGCACACATTCAAGACACCCTGTCCACTTTAGCTCAAACAACGACGAATGGTGCGATCTGACACTGATGTACCTTGGCCTTGGAGTTCACCTTTAATTTCTTTGGAGGTTGTTCTGGGCTCTTTGGATACAATTCGAACGATCCGTCTCTTCAATTTGTCATCGATTGCAAGTAACTGTCCCGTTGAATGGCTGCTGATTCTTGTGCCAGAATACTTAGCAAGAAAGAAATATGTGGAAAGAAAGAATTCCTTTTTATAGTCTTTAGCGTTCGAACGTCTCCCGCTACGCTCAATCGAATGCATTTCATGGTCACACTTCCACTATCATTTCTGTTTCCGGAAGCCATGATCTACAGTATGTAAATGAATAAAATTAAAATCATTCTTAATTACAGCCAAACTCATAAAAATAAAGTCACTTAAATGTTGCCTGTTTAATATTAGATTTATAAAAAGGGGGAGCGTTTAGTTCTCCGAAGTTTCCGCACTTTTTCTTTTCCATGCTTCGCGTTCATGCGTCAAGAGTGGGACGCGATGACGACCCTGAAGTTGGCTTTATGGGCGCACTCCCAATACTGTATATTAGGTTTCAATACCACCTTAAAAGTTTTTAGATGGCAACGTTTACCACATGTTTGCATGACAAAAGCCTCTGCTGTTCTCTCCCCCTAATATACGGTGCTAGCTGTCAATTCAGACCCATTTTGAAAAGTCAGACTCGCAATAAAAATTGTAATAAATTCAGTGTGAAGTTCCTGTGTTAAGCAGTCCTCCAAATAGGTTTCGCCTTCCAGATACCGGAAAGTCCATTCAACTCATTGATGACAAAATGAATAGATAATATTAATTACTGAACAGGAAATAAAATTTAACCGCAAAATAAAAAATGACTCGCTGATTGAGCCAAAACGAGCAATATGATTTATAATGTGCATCAGTGGGGAAAAAAAATATCTTATAAATATGCCTCAAGAATCATGAAATTTCAGCTCATTCAACTATTGATGGTAAAGATGAAAAGATAATATTTATACTGAACAAGAAATAAAACTTATTGTAAAATAAAAAGTGACTTGCTGATTGGGCCAAAACAAGCAAAATGATTTATAATGTGCATCAGTGGGACAAAATTATCTTATAAATATGCCTCAAGAATCATGAAATTTGAGCTCATTCAACTGTAGTTGGCAAAGATGAATAGATAATATTTATACTGAACAAGAAATAAAACCGTAAAATAAAAAGTGACCTGCTGATTGGGCCAAAACAGCAATATGATTAAGTAAATACGAATGTTTCACTACTCCATTCAGAATACCTGTAACAATGTGCATGGATGTTTGCGAGCAAGCAAGGATGCACGCTAAGTACTGATCAGGGCTCATTGGGATCACGGGATAGCTTATTAGGACCGCATGTTCCTCAGGCATACCAAACATTACAAACCAGTGGAAGGCCTTCACCTTCTTAGTTGACTTTTGCTTTTAAATTTTTACACAACATTGAGAAGATCTTATGCTGTAATCCAAATACTTTTTTAATTTTAATAGTATATCGTTACATTCCAAGGTAAAACTAAAGTTTTATTCTCAATTAATTTTCGTTTCTTTTCTCTTACAGAAGCATCTGGTTCATTCAGTCCAGAGGAAGAGAAGGTTGGTTGTTTTTCATTCAAATGAAAGAAATTTGAAAGGATTTGTCCTGCACACAAGACACAAAACTGACATCCAGAACGTGATTTAATTTACGTTGGCAAAAGTTTTCCTCCTTCGTGTTCTGTAACTAAAAGAAATATGACTGCGCCCATCTGGATAGCGCTCCCCATGTAATTTTAACGATCACTAGACCACTATACAGTGGAACCCCGTGTTACAACATCCCTGATTTACATTATTTTCATGTTGCGACCTGGAGTTTTTTCATCCCCTCTTTGTGACATTTTCCTGGATTTGCGACAAAAACAAATGCCATGACTCTAGGGCCTTGGCTGTATTTGTGTGTATTTGTTTCGCCTCCATTTGCTGGCGTTTTCAGGTAGTTGCACTTATTTACTATTGCCGTTTAACTGCTTTCATGCAACGCCTGACTACTATGCTGGTCTGCTATTGGTCGGTGTCTCCTCACGGAAATGGTGGTCTGCTATTGGTCGGCCTCACTTGTTTCAAAATGGTGGAACGGTAAAGCTTTGTTCGATTGTCAGTGGTTACAAAATCGTATTTAAAGTGCATTTTAATGCTGAATTCAAAGTTGAAAGGGTTAGCAAGGTCCCAAGATTGCTAGTGATGTTAAAGAGAGAAGAAGATGATTTATATGGAAACGATGCTGGAGATAACCCTTATTAGGGAATATGGGCATAACTAGCGGCACTCAAAGGTTAATACAGTAAATCCTTTCTATATTTTTTATTTATGATGTTTTCTGATTGTACATGTATGTTATATATACGTAGCACTTACTATACAATTTTGGTACAAATTTTTGATATGTTTGTACAATTTTGATGTTTTTACCTGGGGTTCTAAACGTATTAGCTATTTAACATAGGTTTGGATTGCCCGTCATTTGGTGAATTCGCCTTACGACCCCAACCGCGAAATGGATTAATGTGGTAACATGGGGGCCCACTATAAAAATATTTTGGTTGGATAGAACACATTTATTTACACCTTCTTGAAATGTATAGTGGGTTTTCAAAACGAATGACTGTCTATATATTCCATATTGTCATTGTGAATGGTGAGTGAATGCGCTCGTAGCAGTTGTTTTTTCTTTTCCTCACGATGCCGTTTGAGTTCATTTAATTGTAAATACTTGAGATGTGCAGCATCTGCTTTTCACAAAGTTTATTATTGTGCATATATGCCAAAAGACCGCAGTTAATAAACAAGTCAAATGGAATTCATTTCAGTGTGCTCTAACCAGTACACACAGCTGCATAGCTTGCCATTCTTAATTGAATTAACTAGAGACATAACTTTTACATGAATCCTCTTTGTTTTAGTAATATTCCTGCGTGTGAACAAGGATGGACTCAGACGTTGGTTCAGTCTGCTGGCTTCTTTTATTGAGAATAATGTGTAACATCTGCCGCTAACATGAGCTGCTGTTAGCATGTTACAGACACTTGCCACCTCACATCTGCCCTCGGGGTAATTATTAAGTAAGAATATAGCCTATATACAATTGCACATCAGCGAGTCAAAATTCAGCTTATGTGGCTGATTGAACAATCTTGGATAGTGTAGGAAAAAAAAAGACGACACATTTTTAAGTCACAGTTTATTGAACACACTCATATTTCTGGTTTTAATTTTCTTTCTTGAATTTAAATGTGTAATGAATGTATGTTTATTGATGCATATTTCATTTTATGTATGTTTTGTGTATAATCAGAACAAAGTTGTACTAAGATGTTTTCATATGCGTTGAACATCTTCCAATGATGACGTTGATTATGGTGATTGTAAGGGTAAAGTTGCTAATGAATATAAAGAAATCATCAGTAAAAGTGTCAACCTTGGTTGGGGGGGCTCCTATGTATATCATTCTTGGAAATACATTGTTCCCTCGCTACTTCGCGCTTTCTTTAGCTGCTTTTGCTTGGTGCTTCTTTTTTTTTTCTGAAAAAAAAACCCTATTGCGGAGAGATGCATTTATGAAGGTTTCCTGCATACGAAACAGACAAGTTAACTGTAACTTAACGCATGCCACGGATACTATTTTGACGCCGAACTAAAGTGGAGCCTGTAGCAGACCAAACATGTCAGGGAAGCAGAGTTTACTCTCAAAATTCCAATTTATTACAACAGCACTGTGCTGTGTCATCACGGTATTTGCTCTTTCCACGTGTTCTCCCTCACGTCTGAGGTGGAACATGCTTGCTGGAAGCAGCTGGAACAGTTTGGATAGGACTGACCAGGCAATCTGTCAATCAGTTCACAGGCACTTGTACAATGACTTGAGGGCTTGTTGTAATGAGGGTCAATGTCACACTGGGTGCCAATCAAGTGTCTTATAGGAGTGTCTGTGAGCTCATTGACAGCTTGCTTGGCCAATCTTGTTCATGAAGCTCAGACGCGAATGAGAAAGCGAACGCAAACACGCAGCAGAAGGAGAACTTGAGGACAAAAGAAAGTGTTGAGAATATGTTACCCAGAGTGATTTTGTAATAAATTAGGATGTCGACCCGGTCGATCCGGCCCACCACATCATTTCACGCGGCCCGCGAAACACCCATTCCAATTCAAGTCTCCGGTCAAAATATCACATTTGTAAGTCAATTTGAAATTGTTTGGGGGAAAAAGCAAGCGCTTTCTTCCCTCACCCTCTCTCTGATTTCAAAACTAGTTGAAAGAGTGACAAATACACCAAAAATGTATTTTATCACAGTCATCCCGGCCCCCTGACAGATACTGTAACTGCAACGTGGCCCTCGGTAAGAATGAGTTTGACACCCCTGCTCTAGGTCGACATCTCTAGGTCATTACTCCGAGGTTAACTCTGGCCCTTTGTCTTCCCCGACGACAGCCAAGTTATGGATAACAGTATAGTTACTGTATAAAGTTTAAAAATTAAAGATTTAAGTGAATACGTGTACTTCTATCATCTTTGTGTACAATATGTAAAGTAGAAATACTTTCCACATACAGTATTAACAAATTCTGGTACCCACCCACACGCACATGCATGAAAATTTGTGGGGGTTACGGGGAAGTCCTACTTCATAGATTTGTCTTTTTGCGAGGGGTCTCGGTCCCCATTAATGGCGAAAAACGAGGGAAAACTACAGTATTTTCCTCACTATAAGGCGCACCCTCAATTAATGACATATTTTAAAACCTTTTCCATATATAAGATGGACCGCATTATAAGGCGCAACAGTAGAAGCAGTCAAACTTTATTAGTAGATTAAAAAACATCTTTCTGACAACTCCATTCTCTCCCAAAATGAATAAACAACTGTCTAATGTTTTATTTTATTAGTATTTCCGTGACAGTTTATCCTTTAACAGCAAGTTATAACATGTAGTGCAACATTTATATCAGGGAACTTTTCCTCCAGTGCAATCACAATATAGTAACTCTAAACTCTCAACAGCAATATTGTGCAGACAAAACGGTAATCAGGAAAGGATACAAGGAGTGGGAGTGCGTATTCGTGTCGCAAACTTGCTACAAAATAAGAGAATGACATTTGTCATCACTCAAAAAACACATTTGAAATTTTCTTATCTTGCAGAAGGCGTGCATATCCCATACAGCAGAACAAGAGCTGACTTCTAATGGTATAGTGTGAACATGAGCTCCATACATTAACATACAATGTTTAGAAGGACATTTCTGCTGTTTCCTATCTTTGGAGTCTAATGCTGCTTGCACACATAACGCGAACGAGGCGAAAAAGCGGAGAGTTTTGTATTGTAGTCAACGGAGTTTGCGTCGGGCGACGCGATGGACGCGAATGTAGCGATGCGAATGGCCGCGGTCACGAGAAGCAAAATTTCGCTTTTCGCATTAAGTTAATTTTTTTTAACTTTTTTTCGCATTTCGCGTCACGAAAGCCAATCAACTATGGGAGCATTCAACGTCTCAAGCAGGGGGCAAGAATGAATAATAGTGGCTGCTTTGTGGTCACTGGGAGCTTTCCAACATGGCCAGCTGAACTTTCAATACAAAACAGAGCCAAGCAAAAGCACTCATCTGGCTCGTAGAAAGGCAGAAGCGAGAACTTGGGACAACTGGTATGTGCAGCGTTTGCTTCCCTTTTTCACAGCTGTTGAACCGTAGTTACTGTGCTAAGCTAACAATAGAGCAGCATTGCCAGCTCAGTATTTAGCACGGTATCGGCCACTTGATTGTGACATTGAAACTTTTTTTTTGGCAGACGAGTATTGCCGTAAAGTGAGGGACATGCAGTGTAAAAAAAAAAAAGAAAGAAGAATAAAGGTACTGTCGGTGAAAATATTGGTTCTGCCGCGTCCCAGAAAAGTGAAAGCTCTCAGCAATGCTCTTCTTTCCTGGTCTTCCGTAAATTGGCGTAAATTGGTCTTCTCTTGGCATGACAAAAATGTGGACAAAAAGTACAACAGCAACAGTAAGCCTCGCGAATTAGCGTAGCAACGCAATTTTTTGTGTTTGGTGTGCATGCAGCATAACTCTGCAAGAGATTCTCACATCCTATATGAGGACATTTACCATTGTGCAAAACGTTTTTCAACAATGCACTGTACAGTAGTCTTACTACCTTTTAAGTGGTTTCAGTGTATTGTTGATTTTAAAAACATTTGCTGAAATCTTAAAAATTTCATTTTCTTCTTTCCTTTTTGGGTTTTTTCCTTTTTGAGCTTTACAATCATATCCAGCTGATGTTGCACTTATGCCTTTTAGAATCCTGGTCACAGAGGACCATCTCTCGTTTACTCAGAAGCACCTTAAATCCTCGTATGAGGTGGCTGTTACCTGATCACAGTCAAGATGATGATGAAGAAAAAGATGAAGAAGAAGGAAACTTTGTCGTGGCCTGCAACCTGGTGTCCAGATCTTCTGCTCGCATACTGCGTTTGCAACATGCTCTTCTGAGTGTGTCAGGGCACTGGCAGCATTTCAGCGGGGCACAAATGGGCTCTTCAAAGGTGAGCTCCCGGAGTTTTATACAGTGTATATATATATATATATATATATATATATATATATATATATATATATATATATATATATAATATATATAATATATATACAGTGTATATATATATATACAGTGTATATATATATATACAGTGTATATATATATATATATATATATATATATATATATATATATATAATATATATACAGTGTATATATATATATACAGTGTATATATATATATATATATATATATATATATATATATATATATAGTAATTTGGTTTGTGCAAAGGTTGGGGACCCCACACTGTGCAATGTTTTGTGACAAACATTCATAAAAAGAGGCTTTATTTCCTAATTTATTTGCAGCCTCAGGCAATCCTGATCCCCAACTAAATTGAATCCAAATATAGTTGGGCTTAGAGATTTGAGCTACCTTGCTTAAGAGTTGTGAATAAGAGTTTACTTTTTAAGTGAAACATGAAACAAAAAGAACGCAACTGTTATTTAAAACATGCAGGATAGCCTTGCCTTGGGAAAGTCCACTTCACATTTTACAATGTTTGTTGGTATTTAACAACCAACATGGTAAGATGGTAGGGATATACAGCAGCGGTCCCCAACTTTTTTATCACCACGGACCAGTCAACGGGGGGCTACTGCAGTTTAACGTATGAATTGTTAAACTAAATAATTTCCAAAACATTATTTCGGGTGCAGCCCACGTGGCTTGGTACCAGTTGATCCATGGACCAGTACCGGGCCACGGACCAGTGGTTGGGGACCACTGATATACAGTATTCCCTCGCTACTTCACACTTACATCTTTCGCACCCCTGGTACCTAGCATTTTTTTTCCTGAAGAAAAGAAAAGAAGCTAAATTGCAGAGAGGACGTGTTGTGAAGGTTTCCTGTATGCCGAACATACGAGTTGACTGTAATTGCCCATGTCACGGGCACTCCTCGAATGTCGACCTGGGGCGGATGCCATACCTGACCAAACATGATAACATAGGAAGGGGGCAGGAAGGAGTAAAAGAAAGCTGCATTCAGACAGACCGATTAACTAAATGCTTTAGTGTATAAATGCATTTTTAGGCCAGATTTAAATATTTCTCCTGAGGTGGCTGCACAAACGTCCATAGATAGGCATTCCAAAGCACTGGCATGTGAATGGAAAAAGCCTGGGATCCAGTGGACTTATTCTTAGCCCGCAGGGTTTTTAACAAACCAGTGTTTATGACCATAGTTGTGTGGAAGGAACATACTGTGAAACTGGTGTCAATAAAGATAGGAAGGAGTTAAGTTGTGTAGAATTTTATAAGTAATTAACAGTATCTTATCACATCACAGGTGTACTGGAAGCCAGTGGAGGTTGATTACTATCAGGGCAAAATGATCTAACTCCTTGTCCTTGTCAAGAATCTCGCTGCTGCATTTTATACTGACTGCAGGCTTTTAATGCAAGACATGGGAAGTCCAGAAAACAAGACTTTGCAATACAGCTGATTGCAAAGTATTGGCAATAGTGACATAACAAACGTATTAATGTTTGGTCAGCAATGGGCTCCACTCGAGATCAACGTCAGTGGAGCGTTACTCCAAGGCCAACTCCGGCCCTCCGACTATGACCAACAAAGGGAAACAGTTTAATAAAAATAAATTAGGTTTAATAATTTAAGATTGAAGTAAATACTGTGATCCCTTGCCTGTCGTGGCGG